>NC_092224.1:32414348-32601848 GCF_036320965.1 Panulirus ornatus
GACTAGCCCCAAGGGGAAGATGATCACCTAGGTTAGGGTGCGGGTCGACTGCTACGCCAAGATTCGAACTCGTACTGGTCCGACTCCGGATGGAACCTATTGGACTAATGGCTAGTAACGCTGACTATTACACCACGGAGGCCCTAACCCTTGATACTAATCAAGACATTACTCGAAGCGGAAACGCCAACACTACGCGAGATAGCGAAATATAGCTCCCCCTCTGTACCATCAATCACCATCATGTTAACTACGAAGGGAGACACCACCACACTCATCTTCACTACACCCTCGATGAACCACATCCACTTATCCTTGACACATACACACACACACACACTCACTACGCCCTCACTACCACTGGCCTTTGAGCACATTCACGACTCCCTCATCTTCCGCACACTTTCGACACTTACAGGGCAATTTTAAGGCCAGTTGTGTCTTGGGTGAAGTGTGTTTCAGTTTCCAAAAGACGGAACACAAGAATGAGCCAAGAGAGCCTGGGAAGTGAGTCCTCTGTTGCTTGCTGATGATACCGCACGGGTGGCGGACCTGAATAAAAAGCTGCAGAAGTTGGTGCTCGAGTTTGGAAGAGTATGTGAAAAGAGGAAGTTAAGAATAAATATGAATAAAAGCAAGGTTATTATGTTCAGCAGGGTTGAGGGACAGATTAGTTAGTGTGAGGCTGTATGAAAAAAGACTTTGAGGAAGTGAAGTGTTTTAGATACCTGGGAGTGGACAAAGCTTCAAATGTAACCGTAGAAGTGAAAATGAGTCATAGGGTGGGTAAGGGGAGGAAGGTTCAGGAGCGCTGAAGAATGTGTGGCGAGAGTGATTTATATCTGGGAGCGCAATAATGGGTATTTTTGAAGGAATAGTAGTCCTAGCATTATTATACGGATGCAAGGTATTGGCAATAGATAAGGCTGTGTGGAGGAGGATGGATTTTTTGGATGTGAAATGTTTGAGGACAATGTGGTGAGGTGCTTTGATCGACTAAGCAATGGAAGGGAAAGGTGTGGTAATACAAAGAGTATGGATCAGAGAACAGAAAAGGGTGTGATGAAATGGTTTGGAGATATAGAGAGAATGAGTGAGGAAAGGTTGACAAAGAGGATATATGTGTCAGAAGTCGGGGGAGCAAGGAGAAAGGGGACACTAAACTGGAAATTGAAAGATAGAATGAAAAGATTTTGAGTGATCTTGGCCTGGACATGCAGGCGAGTGAAAGTCGTGCACGGGATAGTGTGAATTAGAACAATGTAGTTTAGTGGGGTCGATATCCCGTCGATGGACTGAACCAAGGCATGTAAAGCACCCGGGGTAAACGCATGGAAAAGTCTGTGAGGCCTGGTTGTGCATCGGGTGCCACGGTTCTGGTGCATTACGCATTACAGCTAAGGAATGGATGTGAGCAGATGTCGTCTTCCTTCGTCCGTTGTTGGCACTACCTCGGGAAACGACGATGAAATACAAAAAAGAATAAAGTTAATGATATCAACAATAGAGACATCATTTAAAATGTTCATTTTGGTGATTGTAGAACACGGGAACCCAGTCTCCTCTCTTTACTGCCTTTAAGTAACAGTCGTTTACATTCGTAATGAAATTCATTAGAATGTAAGGAGAAGTATGTTACTTATAGCTACCCGTTTTTAGTATCTCCTTCTCTGTATTCAGTTTTCTTTCACGTAAATGTTAAACAACCAAGCAACCATTCTCCTTTGTTTAATGTTCAGTATGTTGGGTCGAGCAGCGGGGTCTTGCGCTCAGCTTAGCAAGATTCAAGCCGTGATTCTCGGGTCGGTAATTCGGTGCATAAACGACTGCTATAAATCCATCTTACGCAACCGGGTTTCTTTTTTTTTTGATAGTCTCTGGTTCGTTGGATTAGTGGAACTTCGATCGTAAAACACGCTCGGTTCGAATTTATATTGCAACGTTCATTGCAGTAATGCCGGGAGGTCTGATGCGTTATGTTTTGTAAGAATGTGTGGCCAAAAATCTGCCGTGTGTGTGTGTGGTAGGGGTTTAGTGTGTGTGCCGAAGGTAGCGCATAAGCGCTGGTTAGCTAAGGGATGTGTACTGCTACTTCACTTTCTCAAATTAAACGAATTTTGATATATATATATATATATATATATATATATATATATATATATATATATATATATATATATATATATATATATATATATATATATATTGTTACATTTCGCAGTCATACTAATCGTGTCATGAAAACGTAAACCAGGAATGTTCTTGATAACAGTCCTCTTCTGGCGGCTTTGGTAAATGTTTCGGCGGGAATTCCAATACTTGTGGACCTGATTTGTAGAAATCAAGTCCTGCTGACATGGGATTGGATTATATGCCAAGCGGAGCGAAGTCCACGATCCGAAGCTTCGAGGGATCAGATACTGTGACGTTAGAGCAGCATTATGTGCCAATAATTAGGACATTTATAACATATTTCTAATCAGAATTGTATTCTACTTCTTACCTTTGTCTCCAGATAAGGTTTATTAAGCCTGTCGGTGAGAGGCAACTCTGCCGCCATTCCACTCGATCTCGAGGTGAGGGTCCGTCTACTGACGAGGTGTCTTTGTGGGATCTTCTGCACGGCTAGCGTAGCAATACCTGAAAGACTATGGTGCAAATTTTTCTCTAAGTCTCCTTCATACGACGGTGCGACCCTTGAGCACGACGGTGCGACCCTTGAGCACGACGGTGCGACCCTTGAGCACGACTGTGCAACCCTTGAGTACGACGGTGCGACCCTTGAGCACGACGGTGCAACCCTTGAGCACGACGATGCAACCCTTGAGCACGACGGTGCGACCCTTGAGCACGACGGTGCGACCCTTGAGCACGACGGTGCAACCCTTGAGCACGACGGTGCGACCCTTGAGCACGACGGTGCGACCCTTGAGCACGACGGTGTGACCCTTGAGCATGATCTTGCGATCTCTGGGTACGGTGATCTGGTTTTTTGACATGAGCAGTCGATGGTCTTATGGATCTAATGCCGTTGGAAATGATCTTTTTCATACTTTAGTGCTGTTTCTTTTACGAATTTATCACCGAAATTTTGATCATTTCTAAGTTTCGTTTCCAGGGGTGGATGTCTGGTCAGAATTAGAGAAATTAGTGACTGATACAGGTGTTTAATTTTTTGTACTTTTATGCCATTTTAAAGAGTAATTATACTATATTAATAGTACAATATTCTCAGTATGGAATGTCGGACTAAACCTTATTTCTCATGCCGACAACAATTCTCTTATTTTTCAGAAAGTTTTCTGTTATTTCATATTATAAAAGTAGACTCTAAAGTCACTAACGTCAATTAGAGAGATTATCCTACTATATTTTGGAAACTCAAATCTCCATAATGAGAACACTTTTTAAAAAGGATCTGTCGAATCTCGCAAATTGAATGAATATAGAAAGACACTGAGACGTACATGGACGTGTTCGAAACTCATTCGAACCATGTTTTGAAACGTTGAGGCAGGCTGTCGTTACCTCACCGTATCGTTGAACACAAATGAACCGGAATACAGTATCCTTGAAGCCCAGCTTAATTCAGGAAACCGCAATCTGTAGTCACTGAACTGCAAATCCCCAAGACGTTAGATCAGTTTCCTGGAGTCAGTGAACCTTAATCTATGAATCAGAGAGCCAAACTTCTAAATGAATCATACTTTTTCAAGACAGTGACTCGTAAATCATCTCTACTGAACCACATCTTGAATTGACCGACCCCGTAGCACGCAGTCAGGGAGCAGGATTCTCAATAACTCATCACCGAGGATGACTGATATGCGGACCATAATATTGCCACTGATAAACGCCTCATTATTCAGCCTGTGTTGTATGGCTCCGAAACGCCTCATTATTCAGCCTGTGTTGTATGGCTCCGAAACGCATCATTATTCAGCCTGTGTTGTATGGCTCCGAAACGCATGATCCCAGTGTGGATATTACACTAAGGAAAAAAAGATGAGATTATGATTGTGAATTGGCTTATGAGATCTAGTTCTAAAATGCTACACATACCACTCAACGGTGTTTCTGTGTTCGTTATGTACCCGTGTGGAGCATTTCCACCACCGCATCACCCGCAGTTTTATATATTTCGGCTAAAATATCGACTGAAACATTTGAAAAAGATCACATTATGTATAAATCGATGTATATGATTATCGATCTATTATACATATGACAGTACATATATAGTCATATAGAAAATCTCGCGTCCTTTGATTCATATCCAATCATTTTTAGCATTCTGTTTCTAATCTGGGCAGTCAGGGAGTTTGATTCAAGTGGGTGAAACAGTCGCCAAAACGCTAGAGCTGTGCTTCGAAGCCTTCATATTAGATTCCAGGATTTTAGGCCTCGGTGATTGTCTGAAGCGCACGATTGCTTTTCTAGTTCGGGTGCGATGAATGGTAGATTAAAAAGAGGAGACAAATGGTACTACACACACACACACACACACACACACACACAGAGTTAACAGACTCCTCAGCAATTATTCAACTGTACATTGATAATTTCCTAGCCATTCATGTACTCACTGTATCTCTTGCCCTCCACTCCATCGAACCCCTGTCTCTCCAGCCATCCATGTGTTCAGCCAATACCTATACCTCGCCATGCCATCATTGTCTGATCTCAATCATCTCGTACATGTTCTCTATGAACATCTCGATATTCAGATTACAGTCTCATGAACTGGTTCGCTGGCTGTGTATTCATCGGTTCGCTGGCTGACTCGGTATATTCATTGCTCCGCCGTTTCTTAATATTTCGCCTCAAGATGCAATATTGGAGCAGGTTCTGCGGCACTGCTCGAATCTCTCGTATCGTTCTGAACACTTCTGCGTCATCCACACTGAGAATAGATTTACATAAAAGCAATACACACGGCTCACTGGCTTTACTCTGGCGAGCTGCTCGTTTTGCGGTATCTTAATTACTTGATTATTTAGTCTCTCCGTTCATTCATCATCATTATTACGGTTATTGCTTGTTTTAGCTGATGAGTCGGTTATTGATGTATAGATGCGTCTGTTGAAAAAAAGAAAATCGGATCCAGAGGTAGAGTGTGAGGGGAATGGTACGCAAGTAACTGACTTTGGTGGTTGTGGTGGAGAGGGCGTCTTGTTGCAGTGGAGTTGATGAAGCTAAGTTTTGGTTTATAGGATGGTTGGGTTAAACATTTAGGTTAGCAGAGAGGCGGGGGGCTGTGTTGGATAGTGGAGTGATGGGGTTAAGTGTTAAAGTAGTGGGGTAGTACGATTAAGTAATGCGTAGTGTGGTCGTACATTTGTGGTGGGAACACGTTGGTGGCTAGTGGGGTCAGATGGTTGGTAAATGGTGCCAGATGTAGTGGATAGTGGCATGGTTAGGAGTACAGATGGTTAGTGGGGTCACTTGGTGGGTAGTGGAGTGGCGAGGATCACTGATGGAACAGTGGGATGTCACGGGGTGAGGGAAGTCAGGGCCAGTGGCTCCACTGGTGATCATCAGCCGTGGCCGTCCTCACTCCTATTCTTCAGCAGCCCAGCTGACCCACCTCCCGGCTGGCCCAGGAGTCTACACTGCTCCTACTGGCAGGCTGGTTAGTAAATGAGTGAGTACCTTAAGGCTGGTGTGTGTGTGTGTGTGTGTGTGTGTGTGTAATATACGAGGAGGGAGTACACTCGTGAGGTCTTACCTCTTGGACATTGTCTCTCATACACCGTTTAAACTTCTATATGCTGCCTTGTCTTGACCACGTCCTCTTTAAGCTTACTCCATTCGTCTACCACTCTTATACCTTAAAAGTATTTTTTCCGATATTTCTAAGAAGTTTCTTGCTTGATTTCATGTTATGTCGTCCGGTTGTTCTTTTCCGACAAATTTTGAAGAAGTGTTCAGAGTCTACAACATCATTTTGGTTTAAAAACTTGTCATCATCTTAATCCTCATCTTTATGGCCTCTACCCTTTCCCTGTAACTAATCTCTCTTAATTCCAGTCCTCTGGACCTTCTCTAACAGCTCTTCCCGCTCTTTGAATTGCGGTGATCAAACTTGAGCGGCATATTCTAGTTTCAGCCTCGAGTGGGATGTAGGGAGCTTGCTGAATAGTTCACTATCAATGTGTACTTGAATGCTATTCTTGTATTTGCCAGCAGACAGTGTGTGTTTGTCCTATGCTATCCTCCTAACGTGGGACTCTGGTGTGAGGTTAGAGACGATATAAACAGGAACTCACCTCTTTGAAGTAAGAAATTCTTCAAGTAATGCAACCTTGCCGAAGGTGAATTTTCATTCGCAGCTGAAGACGGTGCGCTGAAATTCCTTGGATATATAGAGAGAATGAGTGAGGGAAGGTAGACTAAGAAAATATATGCGTCAAAAATGGAGTGGAGAAGGAGAGGATGAAGACCTAGTTGGAGATGGTAGGATGGAGGGAAAGGATTTTGAGTATTCGGGACCTGAACATGCAGGAGGGTGAAAGGCGTGCAAGGAATAGAGCGAATTGGAGCGCTGCGTCATGCAGAGGGCTACTTGCTGTGAATAGACTGAACCAGAGCATACAAAACAGCCGAAGGTAACCACGGAAAGGTGTGTGGGGCCTGGCTGTGGGTAGGGAGCTGTGGTTTCAGTACATTACACATGACACCCAGAGAATGGATATGAGCGAGAGGCCTTTTGTTCGTTTCTTCCAGGCGCTACCCAACTAACACAGGAAACGGTGAACAAGTAAGGAAAAAAGTGATTATATATAAATATATATATATATATATATATATATATATATATATATATATATATATATATATATATATATATATATATAAAACAGATGTACATATTCATGACATCAGAGATTGTCAGGTATCATGATGGCTCAAGCCACTCCACCACAAGACGTCCCTCCTCAGACAAGCCTCACAGTCCAGAACTTCAGCCATATTGACAAGGCTAAGGTCAATAACCACAGAGGAAGAAGAAGAAGAAGAAAAAGAAGCTCGAATCCTGTTGGCGAGAAATGCCTTTCGTGTCGAACTAAATATAACCTCATAATGGAACTTGAAAAGGATGTCGGAGGCGCGCCATCCTCACAAATAGTGTTCAGGGCTCGTCTGACAGTAGCTGCCAACTCCTGGTGATATATAGAGGTATGTGGACACGATCATTAACAGCTGGAATGGACTAACAACACTCGTTGACTATAATGACAACATTCCGTATGCTGAGTCTGTCTCAAGTGCGAGACAAATTTAGATTAATCGCCGTAACGATCCTATTATTAGACATCTTCTTCCTGAGTGCCAGTTTTTATGTTTCTTATTCCAAAAAAATACAACCCACCCGAGGACCGTGGTAATGACCCCCCCCCCCCTCTGATTACGATGGTTAGCAACTCTTTGTGAGTACGATGGTATTGATCCTTGAACATGACGGTAGTTACCCTTGAACACGATGGTAATGATCCTTGAACACAACGGTAGTAACCCTTGAACACGACGGTAGTGATCCTTAAGCACAGCTGTAGTGACCCTTGAACACGGGTGTAGTGACCCTTAAACACAGTTGTAGTGACCCTTGAGCACAACGGTAGTGACCCTTGAACAGGAAGGTATTGACCCTTGAGAGTAAGAGGATTATGACCTTTGAGTGTGATGGTAGTGACCCTTGAACACAACGGTTGTGACCCTTGATTGCAATGGTAATGACACTTGAGCATGACGGTGGTGACCCTTAAACACAACGGTAGTTACCCTTGAGATCGTTAATAGTAACCCTTGAGCACGATGGTAGTGACCACTGAGCACGTCGGTAGTGACCTTTGACTATAACGATGGTGACCCTTGAGTACGACAATGGTGACTCCTAGCATATCGTCTCACAGTGTTTACGTGTAATGATTTGGTCATGGAGAAGACCATTGAGGTCAATCAAAGGTCAAGCCAAGGGTCATTTAGCCCTATTCAAGGAGTTTTGACAATGTGGACTCAACTAACTGGTTATCCCAATAAAGAGAATAATCTTTATTGAGAATAACTGTAATGTAATTCTGTCCAAGTACAACAGCTTTAATTGGTAAATGCAGCAGCTGCAGTGTGCATTGAAATGCAATAGTTTTCACTGAATACATGCTGGTAGCTACAATGAGTGGATGGTGGCGAATATATTGAATAAAAGTTTGCCAACTTTGATGAAGAAAAACAGGAGGCATGATATTATATTTCCGTCAGCTGTACTTCTCCATTTGGGATAAAGTCAGACTTAAAGTAACCTGTAGAAAAAAAGCTGAAAGAATTCAGCAGCTATATTCAGTAAAGTTAACTGAAGTAATTGCTAAATCATCAGATATATTGAGTAAAATCTACCATTTATGTAGGTTAAGAGGCAAGAATAGGCTAACTGAAATTTAGTGATTGTATTGAATCAAATACAGCAGCTATACTGAGTCGAATCAAGCAAGTACACTGAGTCATATCTAGGTATACTAGGTCAACTCCTCTGGTATACTGGGTCAAATCCAGCAGGTATACTGAATCACATCGAGCAGGTATACTGGGTCGCATAGAGCAGGTATACTGAATTACAATCCAGCAGGTATACAGAGTCAAAACCAGTAGCTGTAGTGACTGAAATTCAACATTTATACCGACTCAAATCCAGCAGGTTGAAATATAATGGTCACGCAATCGGAAGTGATACACATTAAATTCCTACATTAAAAAAAAAAAACTTCCTCTCGACTAATTGGATTAAACTATCTCGGGAAATAATAGCAACTTAGAAAAAAACTGATTAATTATGCGTTTTCTTTTTTTTTTTCCCTTCTCAGTAGCTTCCGGCCGACGGGTAGAGAATGTGGCGTTTCGAGTGGAACCTGTGGCGCTAATGGAGGTAATGACTTCCGTTACGAACGTTAGACACACCTTGAGTTGTCTGCTAATGGTGCATCCTTGGGTAATGGATGCAAATGGGTTCTCCCTTCCCCTCGTCGCCTCCCGAGTGTGTGGCCCCCGAACCCTTGTTATAATAGACTCGATAAGGCCTCGCTGCCATGTTCAAAAACAGAGGTTATCATCATTTTGTTGCCCCCAGACACACTATGTGTCTCGGAGGATTAGCGTAGCAGTCGTTTAGAATAGAGACAACGAGGTTCCACTCACTCGAGGGTAAGGATAAATTGATGAATGTGTGACTGTATTTCCGCTTCGTAAAAGAGGAGTTTATTCAGTCACATCTGGTTTGAAATGTGACAGGCGTCTGGACGAAAGCCTAAAAAGAAAGTCCATAGGATTCATACTTCAAGAGACTTTGCGAGGATTGCGTTATTAGCTCGGAGGGAAAAAAACAAGAGAATCATGTCGACCAGTCCTCCCTGCGGCAGCTAGTGGCGCAGCCCTCCGCAGTACCGGGTTTGGCTGCTTGGATTCTCGGGGAGACATCGTCCGGAAGGTCATAGAGCAAAAAACATGAGCCGGAGACTGGAAACCACGTTCGTGGATAATTCCACTTGAGAGTAAACAAACAAGATGTTTTTGAAGACTTAATTCCACCCTTTCCGGTCATCGAGTGGCTTGCGGCTGGTCGTATGGTGGAGACGGAGAGAGCGAGGGAGACTGACAGATGACGGGGAAATTGACCGATCAAAGTCAGCGTTCAAAAAAAAAACTTGGCTTTGTCCCATCATCCCAAACCATCAGTGGAATCACGGACACGGTCGTGCATCTACACACACACACACACACACACACACACACACGTTTACTTCCTTCCTTACTTTTACTTGCAAGACAGAGCTAGGAAGTTAAGAGAAAAGTATAGGGGCTGAAAAGAGGGCAAGTGATAACTGGGGTGAGCGAATATCAGCAAACTTCAGGACAATGAGAAGTTTTGGATAGAGGTTAAGAGCATGTAAAAAAGATAAGCGAACAAATGGGAACATCAGAGAAGGGGGCAAATGGGGAAGCGGTTATAGGTACTGATGAAGTGATGAGAAATGGAGCGAGTATTTCGTAGGACTGTGGAATGTATTAAATCATACGGTTGCAAATGTAGGGATGGTATGCGAAGTGAGTCATCGAGAGTGGTTTGATGAAAAAAGAAGAGGTGCTGAACGTCCTACGTAAGATGAAATGTGGCAAGGCGGCTGGAGTGAATGGTATTGTGGTTGAATTACTTAATAAAGGGATGACTGTGTTATTCATTGGTTGCAGATTCAAGTGAGAAACTGCAGAGGTTGATGACTGAGCTTAAAAGAGTGTGTAAACGGGGGAAGCTGAGAGTAATTGTAAATAAAGGCAAGATTATTAGGTTTAGCAGGGTAGAGGGACAGGTTATTTGGGGTATGAGTCTGAACGGAGAAGATTTGGAGGGAGTGAAATTTTTAGATATCTGTGAATGGACATAACAACAAATAAAAGCGGGAGTGAGTCATGGATAAGGCGTCAAAAGTTCTGGGAGCATTGAAAAATGTGAGGAAAGTGAAAAGATGGGCCTTTATTTGGGAGGGCGAAAATGGGTATGTTTGGACGTATAGTTGTCCCAACAATGATATACGGATTTCGAGGCATGGGCTTTAGCTGAGGATGTCTGGAGGAGGGTGAATGTGTTGGAGATGAAATGTTTGAAGACATGTGGTTGAAGGTGGTTTGATGGAGTATGTAATAGAAGGGTACGAGAGATGTGTTGTAGTGAAATGAGTGTGGTTGAGAGAGAAATGCTGAAATGGTTTGGACATGTGGAGAGAATGGGTAAGGACACGTTGACAAAGAGCATATGTGTGTCGAATGTAGAGGGAAAAAGAAAAAGGGGAGACCGAATTAGAGATGGAAGGATGGAGTGAGAAAGATTTTGTGTGATCGGGGCCTAAACATGTGGGAGGGTAAAGGACGTTCACTTTGTAAAATGAATTGGAACGATGTAATATACAGGGGTTGACGTGATGTCAATGGACTGAACCAGGGCTTGTGGAAGGACCGAGGAAAACCATGGAAAAGTCGGTGGGGCCTGGTTGTGGATAGGGAGCTGTGGTTTCGGTGCTTTACACATGACAGCTAGAGAATGCGGCGAGGGAATGCGGCCTTTCTTTGTCTGTTCATGGCGCTATCTCAGTGGTGCGGGAGGCGGCGATCGAGGGTGAAAAAGATGGATATATATATTCATTCATCTACTTCTTTCTTTATTTGTTTATTCATTTATAAGCATTGCATGCAATATGAAGAGTATATAGCACTGTCATGCACTTATTCTTTGAAACATCATCACTGAGGAGTTTAGCCTTCGACGCAGAAGAGAATAATTATCCCCTGGCAATCATGAACTCGTAATTCGTGACTTTAGATATGAATTGGAAACCATAATTTTCTACTGGACCATAATTTTCTATTATTCATTTGGCTTGCATATGACTAATGCAAGAGAAACGTTCAAAAAAGGGGAAAAAGAAAATATTCCCTCGTAATTAATAATATTGCATATCATTGCGTTGCTATATACAAACGAATCATAAGAATTAGGAATAGAATACCCAGTTTATCTGTCTTGCATACTGGCAGGGTGGTTGTGCCTTTCAGGCTTCCAGTACTTGAAATACTAGGCTCCTCCCAGCTAATTCATCAGACCTCACTGTCTTTCTCTAGTGTATTAACTAAACAGCATATTGATAATGTCTGAAGCTAGAATGCTCAGACAGTGAGGATAATGGGAGAGGATAGTTAGAGAGGTCACCTGTCCTCATCAAGCGTAGGTGGATACAACCAATGACGCAGGTAAGTACGTGTTCTCCGTCACTCTAAAGAAAATAACAACGCAGGTGCTCTAAGGATAACAGCGCAGGTGTCTAAGGATAACAGCGCAGGTGTCTAAGGATAACAGCGCAGGTGTTCTAAGGATAACAGCGCAGGTGTCTAAGGATAACAGCGCAGGTGTCTAAGGATAACAGCGCAGGTGTCTAAGGATAACAGCGCAGGTGTTCTAAGGATAACAGCGCAGGTGTTCTAAGGATAACAACGCAGGTGTTCTAAGGATAACAACGCAGGTGTTCTAAGGATAACAACGCAGGTGTTCTAAGGATAACAACGCAGGTGTTCTAAGGATAACAACGCAGGTGTTCTAAGGATAACAACGCAGGTGTTCTAAGGATAACAACGCAGGTGTTCTAATGATAACAACGCAAGTGTTCTATGGATAACAACGCAGGTGTTTACAGATATTCTTATTTCCTTGTGAAAAAAACACACACACCTACCTTTGAGTTGAGTTACCATTTGAGTGTGTTCTGTACAACATATCTGACCACAAGTGTTATTAGAGAACATGTGTGTGTTTCAGGCTGCCGTTCGCATCTGAAGTCTTAAGACAACATAGGTGCCCTCATATGTTATTCATTAGTTGATGGATTACAGAGGTGAGTCGTGGGCGTTATCAAATATTCGTATAACAAAGCAGGTAAAAGAACGGATGTCATTAATCTTACGGACGAAAAAAAAAAACAAAAAAACCACAGGTGAAGATTTTCTGATCCGGAATTTTTCTTCCGAACGAGAATGTCGACAGCAGCAGCGTCACTAATCGTCCTTGACGACAGCAGGTGTGTTCACAGGTGTGCTTTTATAACGTGGTGGTCAAAGATTATTTTTCAGGTGTCGTTAATCATTGTAACAGAATGGAAACGGGTTCGTATGGCGTCATCATTCAATATTAGACAAATGACTAAACTACAGGTTTTTCTTCGACAAATTACGCGCTATATATATATATATATATATATATATATATATATATATATATATATATATATATATATATATATATATATATAAAGGGATTCATCTGTGGCCAATCTATCTCCGTGGTTGTTGATAGATCAGCCTTCCCTCATTTTTCCGTCAACAGCAGCGTCCCTCAAGGTTCTGCTCTGTCCCCAACACTTTCCTCCTTTGTATCAACGATTTCCTTTCTGCAAAAATAACCAAATACACTCGTACGCTGACGACTCTGCATTGCATTCCTCCGCATCCTTCAGTTCTATTCCTCCTCCTCCTCTCATTCAATCTGTATCTCGTTTCGACACAACTTTCTCAATACACTTTGACTTGGGCATGATAGACGAAATCTGGTTAAGTTGATGCTCCCAAGAAGCAGTTTTTACCTATCTCTCTATCGAAAACTCACAATTTTCCTCTCTCCTTTGACGGTTCCGTAATTCCACATCTTTTCTCGATGAGCATACTTGGTATTACTGCAACATAGACTTTCTTGGAAACCTCACATTACGGAAACAGCTGTCTGCCTCTAAGAAACTGGGAGTCCTGTTTAGATGTTAAGATCTCTTTTTTTCCGAACAGTTGCTCCGTTTATACAAAAGTTGTCCCGCCCTCGTATGGAGCGCTGCTCTCTCATCTGAGGTGGTTCTAATTTTGCATCCTTACGAGGCAGAATTGAGTCGAAAGCGAGCCGACGTCCCTGGTTAACTTTCATGTCGGACCCCTTGCCCTACGCTGCAATGATGGTTCACTTTCCCTCCTCTAGAGGTAATATTTTGGATTTTGCACCCGAGAGCTGGCTGCTTGTGTACCCCCACCACTAGCTAGACTACGCAATACTCGGCAAGCTGCTGTGTAGTATGATTGCTGTGGGGCAGCTGGCAACTTGAGGGTGGGCCCTTTTGATGGTTTTTGTTTCTCGACTACTCAAAGCTTTGGAACCCTCAACCCTCTCATGGCTTTCCAAATAGCTAATTATGACCTGGCACATCTTGCAAGACGAGTTTTTCACATCCTCCAAAATTCGGAAATTCTTTCCCTTGTCTCTTCTTTGCGCCTTTCATAATCCTCTATATTTCAATTGAAGACCGGTCGTCATATGGACTTTTATCCGTGGTTGGAGCCTCCAATGTAAGAATGAACAACAACAAATAAAGCAACGATAGAAATTCACGTACTCGAGCTAGTGACAATATTCAATATGTATTTTTCTATTTACATCAGACGGATATGAGGTTATACATCACGCACATGAACCATCTTGCATGAGCATCTCGCTTTCCACCTTTACTACAGCGGATAGGAATACAGCGTAACATTGCACTACAGAATGCACTAACATCAAATTACAGAGGGAAATACGGTGATTATGGTTTGTAATGACGCTTGTTATCTCATGCTCACAACTAGTGAAATTCTGGCCCTGTCTGACCTGATCGCCAGCGGCAGGAAGACAAAATGATAACACAATTCACTCGTTACATGTATGACGTCACGGTTAACGAATCCCGTCCCGTCTGACGTTCACGATGGCACACACCAAGGGGGCAAACCCTACTGTTTGATATGTATATATATATATATATATATATATATATATATATATATATATATATATATATATATATATGTATTATGTGTGTGTGTATGTGTGTGTGTGTAAAACCTACATTTTCTCATTATCTCTGTATCCCTTAAGAATTACCACGAAAGTGTTCACGTCTTGGTGTTTCATTTTCTTGTGGTAATCAGGTTCCTGAGTATCAAGGCTGCGCTATTTCCAGTAGCAGGTAAACGTAGACCCCTTTAGAATGAGACGTTCTTATACAGCCTCGCCAAAGGTGACCTTTTTTACACGCGGTGTAACCTCGAGCAGACGAAGTCTAGTGTCTTATATACGCTTCGAACTCTCCTTAGGATAATAGAGACAGCTTTTCTCATATCGAGTCGAAATGTTACAAGAGATACATGTTATAAATCTATTACGAAGGATGAGTAAGAAGCTTAACGGATTCATCATCACGTCATCGTCTAACGAATTCGTCATTACTCAGGTGAGTTGTGGCATCCGGCGGGGTATATATATACATCATACGAGCAGGCGCTAAACAGCTGCAGGCAGGCAGGCAAGCAAGCAAGAGGAACGAGTCTCTCCTTTGCTTCTGTCTTTTCACTGCTCAGATCACGTATGCACTTCACTGCTTCACTTAGGAAACCTCCGGCTGGGTTATGGATGTACGCACACATGGGTGGTTATCAAGATGTCCGCAAGTAATTAAGGATCATCTACTTTCACACTCGAAGGAACGATTATACTGTTTGTGGGGGACTCGTTATGGATGAATGGCTTGGTGGATGCCGGGCACCAGATGATCATATGTAGTTAAGATGCTGTATGTTTATCTTCCTTTATGTATCTAAATTATCTTCCTTTATGTATCTATCTAAATGTCTCTCTCTACTTCTATTTACATTGTATCTATTCCTGCATGGCTATTCGCCTATCTACTAGCCCACCATCGTACATTCTTGCCGATCTATTCATCTCTGTAGTGGGACATTGCAGTGGGATAGGGAAGTGACATAGCGGAATGGGACAATGGTATGGGACTATGAAGTGGGAATGCTCAGTACAACACTGTACCAACACAGTGTAACGGTATAACGGCAAAATCACGTGACATAGTAATGAGATAATGAAGTAATACAGTATTTCAATATACTGTATTGGGACACAGCAATGGAATGATGTGACAGTGAAGTGGTCCAATACAGTATTGCAGCATAGCACCGTAATTGGACAGTATAGTGTGACGTTGTATGGCAACTCTTTGGAGCTGTAGTTCAGTATCTCATCACACTGCACTCTTGAAAGGGAACTGTGGCTGTGTAGATAGTCAGTATTAAGAGAAGGTTGCGAGATGGGTTAGTGTGACAGTATACTGTGTGGTGTGAGGGTTGTACACTGAAGTAAGATAGTAAGATGCAAGAGGAGGAACGCAAATAGGATACGAAACAGCGAAGGACAGTGTATCTGAACACTGCATACAGTACAATGTGGAGAAATGGTGCGGTATATGTTAATAACAAAGAAGTGTGATGCTGTAACGTGACAGAGCAGTGTGACACGGTCCCGTGGCAAAATAGTGAGGCAGTGTGTTGTGACTGTGGAATCAGGGTAACACTGGGAAGTCTACAGGGGGGTGGAAAAGAAGTCCCGACAGCGACAGACAATCACAGGAGTACGCGGCGAGCGGCCCAGGCAACGTAATTGGTGCACGATCGAACAATGGCGTGACGTATCTGACTCTGATTGGTGGCTCGAGTCACGAGTCTCAGCTTCCCATTGGCTCACGACGACGATAATTGTAACCCCCCATCACTCCCTCCCCTATTTTCACATGAATGCCTAATTGAACGCTCTCTTGTCCCCTTTTCAACGTTTGTGATTATGTTTATATAATCACTGCCCCGCGCACCATTTTCTCACGCAGGGATTCGGACAATAGGATAGGCCTTTTGTATGGTTTTCGAGGCAATTAGACATCCACTGTATTCCGACGTGTGCGTTTCACGGCGAGGCTTCGAGACCTGCTCCCATTGGCCGCGGTGTGTGTACTCCCATGTGACACTATTGTTCGTCTTCTTTAGCGGGAGATTACACAATGATGTTTATCTTATCCTCTAGAGCTGACAGGGTCGTATTAACACTCCTCTCTTCTCTTGACAGGTAAGCGCGGCAGGCAGGCAGGTATCCTGCCTTTGGTTCGAGGAGAAAGGCCGTTGCGTTTGTCATGCTCCGCCCACGGAGTTGGAGGGACAGAGGTCTGCCAGAAACAGGTATGCTGGGTAGGACCTCACGGTTTTGGGTGGTGGACGCTCCCGGTGCTTGTAGAAGCCAGTTGCTCCCTTGTTTTCTGTCGGGTATTTGAAGTCATTTGGAGCACAGGGACAACTGACAGTCTTGCCGTATATGCATAAAAGGTCGCGTCAAATTTACTCGTATTAGGAAAATGTTGATTCAGTTGTGAGGGGATGAGTAGCTCATTGCCACTTACTCCCTGGAAAGAAATGTAGAGAAGCTCTTATTAATTTTATTTTTTTGTTTTTATATTGTGTCGAATGAGAACTTTTCTGTTGCAAATGAATGAGACAAAACTGAGAAAACTGCAGTATTACTTTTATGCAAACACAACATCAGAACTCGCACTGACCTCCGCTGATCTCCCCATACGGTTGCTGATAGCATGCATAGTCATCTACCTCGTAGTTTTTTTTAGGGGGCATATGCTAAAGTCAAGGTTCGTGGGTACTGAACTTGGGTCTCCCATCGTTCAACAACGTCCTCATGGATACCTTTCAGATCCTCCAAAGGACCACTATAAACCACTGTTTTCTGAGGCGGTAAACTGCCCTCCAAAATGACTGGGAAGGTAAACTGCCTTCCAACTTGATTGGGAGGGTAAACTGCCTTCCAGCATGACTGAGAGGGTAAACTGCCCTCCAACATGACTGGGACGGTAAAGTGCCCTCCAACATGACTGGGACGGTAAATTGCCCTCCAACATGACTGGGGGAGGGGTAAACTGCCCTCCAACATGACTGGGACGGTAAATTGCCCTACAACATGATTTGGCCGAAAAAAGATATTTTGGGCGTTCGAAGTTGCTTTAAGAAGTAGGAGGTTTCGAAGACTGTCCTAAGAGGATTCAGTTGGATCAGAATCGCTTCGAGTGCTCAGAAAAAGTGAACGATTTTAAGAAAATAAATGCGAAGAGATTCTTTCGATTCTTGCAGTTTCCAACATCTTTTCTCTAGATAGATTTATCCACCTGGCCGAAAGCTAAGCTTTCACAGACGGACTGAAGATAATGAATGGCATAAAAAAAAAAAAAACCGTGAACAGCTTCGGAGAGAGATAAGAGTAGCTCTGATGCGAGACTTCTACACCGCAATCACCAATCATCGAGTTTGGCCTCCAGTTGATTGAACACCGCCGATCAAAATTTACGACCCCCTCACAAAAAAAAAAAAAAAAATGAAAACAAAAAGTTTAATGGGAAGCCATCAATTTCAGGAGAATAAATCGACAATGTCATATACTGAGTTTTGTCGTAAACTATCGCTCTTTTCATCTCATTCTTGACCGCTTGAAAATAACTGCAGCGTGATTTCATTTGAGAGGTTCCTTGTACATTATAGGGGTTACACTAACACAAATTTCGAAGGCTTGTACTGTAGCACAGTCTACTCGATAACACCATCTTAGTTGTCTTGAAATACATTCATAATAGAATATCACATAAAGTTTTTTTTCCCTGCACTTGGTGAATAACTGTAGCTTCTTATGGTATTGGTGTCTTTCTACTTCCTTATCTTATCATAGATGAAAGGCACAGCTTGCTTTATTGCTATGAATGGAACAACTTGCTTTATTGCTATGAATGGAACAGCTTGCTTTATTGCTATGAATGGAACAGCTTGCTTATTGTAGCTATGATTCCTACGTGTGTACATGCTGTTGCTCCTCTGGGTTAGGAAGAGATCGACGTAGGGAGCAAGTATGCAAAGCAAGGGATGGAGGAATGGAAGACCCCTCACCTGGCACAATGATCTTGATGCATCACGACGCTGCATTCAAGGACAACGCCATCATGTTGCAGTCACATTCATGCAATATCCTCCTCCCCCATCATTTATAACTATGCTCCTGAAGTCATGCAGAAGAAGAAAAACACGGTATACGATATAATTGTACCTGCTGTTGTGACTGTGACATACGTAAAGAATGAGCCCCTGAAATTCAATTCTTTCACGATGATGTTTTGAAATAAAAGGGGCGGCTCCCTGAGTTCTCACGATACGTCTGTTGGTCTAGAAACGTACATTGGATTATTACACAGCTGTCCTAAGAATCTACTGGAGTGGAGAGATAAATGAAGATGTGAAAGGTGAATTGTGCCTTAAGCCTATCGTGGAGTGGTCGGCTTCCTTCACCGTAATCCAGTTCTTAGCTTAATATCCGCGGGTTCTACTGAGACCCTGATTTCACAGCTGAATACTCTGTTTTTGTCGGCCAGGCCCCATTTATCTTGTCAACAGGAGTTCGGCTCCTGATGGATCGCTTCTTGATAGCAACTTTCGACCATCCTATCACCATAACCTCAAATAGGCGTCCGTGGTCGTCAAGACGGTGGGTTTAACAAATTGCCAAGTTGGCTGAAATACATACAGTAGCCTGGAGCTATGAGAGATGATACAACGGTGAAATATAGTATCCTTAGGGAGGTAGCGACGGTCGGAGGTGTTCCGGAGACGACCGGTTCACCAGCTGTTGCCTTCGACAACCTCCTGACGGAGGGAGGTCACCGTGACAGTGACTCGCTAGAGGCGCGACAGTGTCGGAACTCTACGTCCGTTTGAGGATAGCTTGTATCATGTTGGAAGAAGGAAATTTAGAGGAGACGTATACACATCAATAAACAACTCTCAATGAGACAGGATGATAATGTAGGTTAGATCTACACTCTCGAGTACAACATCCATTTTTTCCCAACATGGTTATATACCATTGGACAGGGTTAGATAGAGCCGTGGAGGACAATTCCCTTAGACGTGAGGAACTTTAGCTACGAGTAATGTAGGACTCCTTACAAGTTCAGGTATACTGAAGGCGGTATTTTTAGGCGAGCAAGTCAGCGATGCTGACCACCTGCCCTCCCTTATCTCAGTTGAGTCCTCTGATTCATGACCCTCATTCGCCATATTTGTTTTTCAGTGTATTAACTAACGAAAGGGCTATTCATTACGCGTTCCCAACATATAGATGTTCTTCTCGTAAGAGCTCCGTTTCACAAAGGAGCTCATTACTTCCATGTCCTCCCGTCTCTTAGGTGTTCCATCCGGAGGTGTCTCGTCACACAGATGTTCAATCCGTCGGAGTTCCATTACAGAGGTGTTCAACCTGTGATTATCTCACCACATCGGCTCTTGTCTGTTTTTGAGGTATTGTCACACCAGCGTTCGGTCTCCGGAAACCCCCGCCATTACAAGTGTTCAACCCTTGGGTATCCACTCGATGGTCTTTTAGGCGATCGTCCCTTTAGGTTGCTTGCGTGTCGCGTCATATAAGATATTCGTCCCATAACAGATGTTCGGACCTATGGGTTTATATCTTGTTGCACCACACATATGTTCGCCACCTTGAAACTCCCGCAAAACACCTGTTCGTACCATGGATGTCCCACCGCTGGCTTTAAGCACTTAGTATCACGCTATGGAGGTGTTTCGTCCCTGATGGTCTCAAGCGGAAAAAAATTGATGATCGGCCATTTATTGCGTACGTGTGTGTCGAGCACTCGCTGAGATCTTAGAGTGTCCCGCTGCAGAGCTACCTTGGATGATCATTGGCAACACGGGAGTTGAACTTCCACATGTGTGCCGCTAGGGACTTGGTCTATGGTTCTCTCTCTCTCTCTCTCTCTCTGGTTGGCAATCACCAACCAGGGAGGTTCCATCGGTACTACGCCTCGCCTGGGTATCGGTGTGGTGCCTCAGAACTTCAGCGACTGTCAAGTTTCACTCCTTTGGAGCATTACTGCCTTTTCTTCACTCCCTCACCCCATACGTGGGCTGCTGGCATTCAGTCCACAAAAACGCTCGATCCATCTCGCTCATAACACTGGACGACACATAACGCACAGTATCAGTTCCCAATACATCTAGATTTTCTTCGAGGTGATCACTACGCGCTAGCTTGCCTTTTGGCAAGATCCCATCGTAAGTTATCGTAAGTACGTAAGCAATACCTGCTGTAGGAGAAATCTAAAGTTATCATAAGACTTGCTTCTCGATGAAGTAAAGTCACTCTGTGTTACTGCTCAGCTGCTATGGCGAAAGACAATGTCTCGTACAGGTAGTGTTGGCGTCTTTTACTTTACATATATATATATATATATATATATGTATATATATATATTTATATATATATATATATATATATATATATTTTTCCTCAGCCTTGGAAATGTGACAAAAAATCGTAAATACTTTCCCTCGTGTTTTCTCTTTCCACTTCATAATGCTCTCTATACTTCAATTAAGATGTGGACTTTTGTCCGTGATTGGAGCTTTAATGATTAAGAAAACATAGTCATTTTGAGTAACCTTATAAGCAAATAATTTCTCCATGAATTATTGTGAGCGGGGTAGAGGGTGATGGAACTGGGGTTGTTGAGTTCCAGGGAGTGTGGTGGAAGTGTGGAATTCCAGGAGCTTAAGGAGTTCGTGCTTCTTGAACATGAAGGTAACATCTGTCGAAGGAACAGTTCAGCGACGCTAGTTCCCCTCTCACTCCCAGTCTTCGTGGGTGTGCGGCGTTCCGTAATAAGCACCAGGGAACTACCGCAGTGACTGGGTTATGTCGCAGTGAAGTGTACAGTGCTTGTGTGTGTGTGTGTGTGGTCACGAAGGACGAGCCAAAGCCACAGTGAGGTGCGCGGTGGTGCTCGTGTGTGTGGTCACAGTGAAGAAGAAAAAAAAAAAGATACAGTGAAATGTACACTGTTGTTGTAGGTCAAGGAAGAAGGAGGAGGAGGAGGCAAAAACACAGTGAGATGTGCAGTGCTTGTGTGGGTCACGGTGGAGGAAGAGGCAGCACCGAGACCAGCCTTACGTAGCGCCATTTTGTCGTCCTTGCGGGGAACCCTTAGTGACAAGCACCATTGCTAACCTTCAAGCACTCGCTATCTCACATGCGAGTCAAATATATATATATATATATATATATATGAGGAAACTTCGTGGAAAAACAGAGAAGCTCCAAGCTTCCGACTGTATTTCAAGCCATTTTCAAGGATATCTGTTACAGTTGATATGAACAAGAGAATATATTACAAGACCAGTGTACACCACAGCTGAGGTAAACAAGGAACAGTTGATCTAAGGAACATGGAAGAGTGGACCAGAACGGTGAAATGACCCCGTTCCTCTACCTGACAAAGGTGAGGTCAGGTCAGCCATAGCCTTCTTAACTTTGCCCACATTTCAACAGAGATAATAGGAAGATATTCTCCGATCCATACACTTCTTCAGTCATGTACATAGGGGGCTGGTGGCTTTGGTGAGAGGAGATTTAACAATATGCCTTCATATCGAGGCTGTCTTACATCTACAACCAAGAAATATTTCAACAGAGTCAAACGTGAAGTGAGACAAACGTGAAGTGATCTCTTCAACCATCTCTACTATCATACAGCTTCTTAAACTTTCTGTATACAATCTGCATTTACCATATCCTCGTTCGATTTATGTCATTCATCTACCATCTTTTTTTTATATTATAGAAATGCTTCTTTACATCTCTTTTTAACAAGTCCTCTCTTGGTTGATATCACGTTACTTTATCTGGTCGTTCTAAACCATTATCTCTCGAAGAATTGTACACTACGTACGTCATCAAATTGCTTTAAGTGTTTGGGAAAGGTTGTAATTAGGTTATCCTCAACTTACTCTCTTCCATGATGGGCAAACCAAAGGCCTCTATTCTTTCCCTGCGCACGCGTGTGTGCACATTTTGCGTGTGTGTGTGTGTGTGTGTGTGTGTGTGTGTAATAACTAGCAACTAAAGGTGATTAACGAAAATTATTAAGAAACTTGTTACATTTCTCGTGAAAGACGGGGCGAACCAAACGAGTCTAGTCAGCTGTTGCTCTAGTCGTAACACATTCACTCTTAACGAGTCCCATTTACTCTCAGTATTGGCTACAACTGTTGCCTTATTGTGCATAAATCATACCCAGGCTCTGTAATTTGGTCGAATTAAAGATAAGATATAGATCGTCAGGCTTGTTAGTGTCTTGCCTCGTTTGCCATCGGTCATACACGATGGATGCGCTCGTACGCGATCATTACGAACAGTCTGACAGCCGCCTCCCAGCTTGACCTGTCAACCGGCCTAGTCATAGACCCAAATTACCCGAGACGAAAATGTGTGTGTGGTGCAGTTTTACACGAGTTACCCCTAAGAAATGATCCTATTATCCTATATCTATGAAAGACATGCTGGTTATCATCATCATGACACTAATGCGATGTTTTCCCATGCGATAATCAGACATGATGGAACGTATTCCACATCTGGTCAACATTAATAAGAATACTTATAGATCCTCATCAGATTGCTTGTTGAAAATTCGACGTTGATATGACTCTGCGTCTATGATATGGGCCACAACGAATCTAAGAAAATAAGACATATTTTTTTTTTCAAATAGATTTAGAAGGAAATCGTATCCTAGATATAGGTAGATGGTCCCCAGGGAAGCAGCAGTGTCATGTGCCATATACATAGAGAGTGTTTACATATCGTCCTAGAAAATATCTTTGACACATGAAGAAGGTCTTAATGTTCATATGATTGGTGGATGTGTTAGCTTGATGTTGGGAAGGCCTCGGTGATTAACCCTGGCAGTTGATAGTTCTGAAGTTCAAAGAGCCAATCAAATGACGAACACGAAAAGCAGCGTCGTTCGCTGGACTAATCTTGGCTACACGAGCTACCTCTGTGTAGTTCCCGATGTAAATTTTCATTGCAGTAAACTCGTTCTTCTCACTGTATATGTGCAACTAGACTCACCAAGTCAGTAGGTTTTTTTCCACGTGATATCAATCTATAAGATGTTATCAATATACACCACGTGGTATTAATCTGTAAGATTACAATGATCGAGACACCACGTGGTATTAATCTATAAGATGTTATCAATATACACCACGTGGTATTAATCTGTAAGATTACAATGATCGACACCACGTGGTATTCATAAGATACTCTCTATACACTACGTGGTATGAATCTGTAAGATTACAATGATCAAGACACTACGTGATATTAATCTATAAGATATTCTCAATATACACCACGTGGTATTAATCTGTAAGATTACAATGATCAAGACACTACGTGATATTAATCTATAAGATATTCTCAATATACACCACGTGGTATTAATCTGTAAGATGACAATGATCGAGACACCACGTGATATTAATAAGACTACAGTGATTATAACACCACGTGGTCTTGCGCTATATCATAATGAATACTCTACAAACTATTATGATTTTTGAGATGTCAAAGATCAATACACCACTAATGACAGTCTGTACACCACTTGGTATTACAGAGATCAGTACACCACATAGCATCATAGGATTACAATATATGATACACCATACAGTACTGGATATGGTATTAACCTATAAGATTACAATGATCAAAACCCCCCGGAATTAAAAAGATATTTTCCAAATTAAACGGGAAATTTAAAAACAAACAAAACCTGGGGTATTAATTTTAAAGATTTTTCTTAACCCCGTTAAATTAAACCCTTGGTTTACAAGAGAGCCCAGTTTTAACTTAAGATGTTTCAAAAACCACGGGTTTTAAACAAGGAAAAATCGAGAAAGTATATTAATTATAAGATTTTTTAAAATAAATTATTTAAAATTTAAATTTTAAAAATAAAATATATATTAAATTTAAAAATTCTTTAATTCACCCGTGGAAAAGGGAAAGCAAAAAACACCAATTTAAAAAGGGAAAAAAAACCAAGTGGATTAATTTGATTCAAAATTAAAACCCTTTTCCCTTAAAAATTTTTTCTTTCCCCCATTTTTTTTTAATTTAAATAAAATAAAAATAAATTTTAAATTTATAAAATAACCCCGGTTTTTTATTAAACGTAAAATTTCCAAACCTCGGAATTTCCAAAAGGAAAAAACCCCTTATTAATTTTAAGAGACAATATCAAAACCACTGATATTAATCTTGGTTTCTCTTCCCCCCCGGGTATTAATTTTGGGGAAAAATTTGGAAAAATTTAACTTGTTTTCTTCCCATTTTTTGTGTTTTAAGAAATATTTAACTTAAGGGGTTTTTTTTATTTTTTCCCCAGGGTTTCCCCGGTAAAATTTTTTTTTTTAAACCCCTTTTTTCGGAAGGTTCTTAAAAAAGGGGAAAAAATTTTTTTTCCCCCCCCTTTTTAAATTTAAAAGAAAAAAAAAAGGGGAAAATTAAAAAATTTCCCCCCCCCAAAAAAAAAAAAAATTTTTTTCCCCCTTTTTTTTTTTTTCCCTTCCCCGTTTTAATTTTAAAAATTTTTGGGGAAAAAAAGTTTTTTTCCCCCTTTTTGGGGGGGGTTTTTTTTTTGGGGGTTTTCCCAAAAAAAAAAATTTTTTTTTTTTTTTTTTTTTTGGGCCCCCCCTTTTTTTGGGGGTTTTGACCTCGTCCAGCACAACATGCGCCCTCTTCTTCCTTGGGCAAGTTTTCCTATTCAATTCCTTCGATCATTTTGATTTAGTTAATTATGTCCTTTGATTGTAATCCTTGATGGGTTAACTTTGTCATCCATGTGATGTCACTTTTCTTCCTCACTTCCTTATCACTGGCTGTAACTTCTCTATCTTTAAGGCCCAACCTATTTCCTTCTATATTTCCTATCTGATCGCTCTTTCACTTGCAGATCAGAAGGTGATTTACTGGTTTCATTTCCTTTCATCTTCAAGTCTTCATTGTGTAGTGGATGAGAAAGATCAGGCTGGAGGAGGAGGAGGAGGAGCAGGAGGCTTAGGTAGAGTTTCGGATCGAATGAGAACTTGATGAATGTGCTCGAAGCCGCCAGCCTCTGAGAAGGAAGGCACTGAGTCGATGAGGAACGTGGAGACAGACACTGATGGTCTTAATATATTATTCCTTTCGTGCACAGCCTGTTATCCGAAGTGATAAGAGAGAAACCTTAGTCTTCCGTTACGACCTAGAGGGACTAAGGGGTATAATGAGACAGTGAGAGGCTCCGGGAACCTGGTTGAATAGTGAGACTAATGTACGTAACTACGGTTGTGGTTGGAGTTAGCCGAGTTTTGGAGGCTGTTGAAGGTGTTGTGGATGAGGGTAGGATCGCTGGGAGTGTTGTAGGTGTTGTAACCAGTAGCAGAGACATGAAAACTTAACTCCTTAACAAATCTGTAACGGAAAATAGCCCCTAAACATGTGAAAAAACGGACAAAAAGAAAAAAGGAAGAATTTTTGAAAAAGACAACATAAAATGTTTAAAGACAGAGCCACTGTTGTGTGTGTGTGTGTGTTTGTGTGTGTGTGTGTATGTATTTCCGCTGCTGTGACCTACTCAAGCACACTAATCTCTCTCTTCGCATAATGAAGGTAATTAAGCCAGAAATATCGACCGAGGAGGCTGCCAGATGAATGAGACTGTGCGTATTGACCGAGGGTTATACAGGGTTCCCGTTTGTAGAAGATCCATCTCAAATGTGCGTCTGAGAAACTTAATCACTTTATTTATATTCCCTAAGTTCATTTTAGGTAAAAACAAAGCTACAGCAGAAGCAAATGACTATTCACTCGACAACAGAATATGTGAAGTAAATATGGACCTCCGTGGTGTAGCGATTAGCGTTCCTGACCGTGACGCATTCACGAGCCGCCCAGGGTCGAGTGCATAGGTTCGAATCTTTGTTACGGCAGTCGGTCCACAGTTAACCTAGCTGTTGATCCATCTCTAGGTTTAGGTCGATACTATGGGTACCTGGCTCAGGTTGAGATAAATATATATAGATGTATATCTTTTTTTTTCTTCCCACAAGGAAATGAAACAAAAGTTCCCAAGTGCACTTTCGTGTCATAATCACATCATCAGGGAGATGCAAGAAAGAAATATAACAATTATCTGATATACAACGAAAAGACAGAGCCAGGACGCCATTTGGTAAACATTTGTTTACCAAATGGCGTCCTAGCTACGTCCTAGCGTGAATGGGATGTCCTTGATTAGGGCTTCAGTTCATCGCAACGTCTCGGATAACATAAAAAAAATGCATAGACACAACTCCTACAGTAAGTCCCGAACTAAGTCTTGAAGACCTTTCGTCTCTGCTATGGGGTCGGTCGGTCCAGAGTGTGGACCAGGCACTGACCAGGACTTCGAGTCTACCTGGACGTGATCGCAGGACAGTTCCTCCAAGGACTGACTGTACGTTGATCAGACTCGATCTCTCTTACTGAGGAGCGTGGCATCACATCGTGATGTTCTCTCTGTCACAATGTTGAGGTGTGGACACCTAAAATGGCCCTGTGTGCGACGTAAGGGAAGAAAATGGGAGTTTTTCCTTTTTTTTTTTTTTTCATTGGATGAAACGTAATTATATGATTTAGTCGTATTTTTCATGGTATATTATTACTTCCGCCCTACCATTAGAGAGGAGTGGTATCACACATACACACACACACACACAACTTTACAAGGGCAGATGGAACCTGGAGTTGCAGCACACACACACACACACACACACACACACACACACACAACTTTACAAGGGCAGATGGAACCTGGAGTTGCAGCTCACACACACACACACACACACACACACACACACACACACACACACACATGCATCCTAGCTTGAGCCAGGTATCCATTCATCGACGTTGTACGAGGGTAGGATAAATACCTGGGTTGGATATGTATGGCCGACTGCAACGCACAGGATTGGAACTAACCACTACACCATGGGGGCTCATGTATGTATGGATGTACGTATGTATGCGTATGTGCATGTATGAATACGTGTGTGTGTGTGTGTGTGTGTGTGTGTGTGTATCTTCACATTCTTGTGAGTGGTTGTAGAGTGAAGATAAATAATTCAACCTTTCATAACCTCAACATATGTGAACACAGGGATAACAGAGTCAGGCCTCTTGATGTCACCCTAGTAGCAGCTGACCCTCCTGCGTGGAGGGGGGAAACGGAGCCTAAGTTTCCAGAGGTACGCGTGAACGATGAGGGACGAGATCACGGGAGCTTTAAGACTGATGGAGTTACCATACCTTCTTGAGTGAGGAAGGTGGGGAGTGAGAGGGAGCGAGTTACTAAGAGAGAGAGAGAGAGAGAGAGAGAGAGAGAGAGAGAGAGAGAGAGAGAGAGAGAGATGAGAGAGCAGTGAGTGTGTGTAATGGAGGAGTTAGTTATTGTATGTGTGTGTGTGTGTGTGTGTGTGTGTGTGCGTGCGTGTGTGTGTGGGCTGCAACTCCAGGTTCCATCTGACCTTGTAAAGTGTGTGTGTGTGTGTGTGTGTGGTGGGGAGTGAGGGAGGTTTTTCGCAGACTCGTACCATTCCCTCCACGACCTGTCCCCCATCGTCAGTACGCCGCGCCATCCTCGACTCATTTCATGGGTTGTTGTGCAGTCTTGACGTGTCGCCCGGTGATGCCCGTCTCCCAGCACCGGCCCTGAAAAATAAGGCTCATTAAAGTTAAAATGAGGCTTGTTACAGCCATGAGACGACAGCTACGAAACGAGAGAGAGAGAGAGAGAGAGAGAGAGAGAGAGAGAGAGAGAGAGAGAGAGAGAGAGAGAGAGGCCTTACGTGGTATTATCAAGCTAAGGGGAAAAAACAGAGGCGTGGAGGGGAGGAGGGGGTTAAGAAAATGGAATGAATTCTAGAATGAATATATTGAATGGAATTTTACGGTTAGGATGAAGTGACTTACTGAATAAAGAGATTAGATGATTGTGATGGAAAAAGAAAAAGAAATAGATGGAAGGGAAAGAGAAGGAAGGAAGGATGGATGGGTGAAAGAAGAAGGAAGAGGAGGAGGAGGAGGAGGAGGAGGAGAAGGCTTATTAAAAGAATAAATTGAGTTGTTACCAGAGAAGCAATCATAGGGGAAAAAAAATTAAGTTAATTAGTATCATATAATTCTTATTTAAAACATGATATAATTAGGCACTAAATTAGAGTTATTAGCGGGAGAAAATGAGTTTTATTTAGGGAATATAAGGGAGCTTATTACCGTAGTATGACCAGGAATGTGCAGTAACTACAGAGAGGCTCATTAAGCGGAATTTTAGGCCCGTAAGTAGATACAGACGTTGCTTCTAAAGGTTGTAACACGGGTCTTGTTCAGGCAGTTAAACAAAGTAAATTGGGTTGTTAAGAAATGAATTTCAACCCCCTTTACGACCACCATACGACCCTTCGAGTATGAAGAAGGCCTGGCCCTCCCCCTGGGTCATGTCAAAGGTCATGTACTATCGTGGTAAAAGGGTGGCGCCGTGGTGACCAGTGGTTGTACCCTCGTGCTAAAGGGTCGTACCGTCGTGTTCAATAGTTGTCGCGTCTTAATCAACAGTCGTACCTTCGTGTTCAATAGTCGTAGCGCCTCTCGATCAACAGTCGTACCTTCGTGTTCAATAGTCGTAGCGTCTTAATCAACAGTCGTACCTTCGTGTTCAATAGTCGTCGCGTCTTAATCAATATAATACTACCGTCGTGTTCAAAGCCGTATAGTCTTGATTAATAGTCGTATCGTCGTGCTTTGGGCGTCGTACCGTCATTTTCAAAGACTGTATATCCTCTTGACTAGTGAGTGAAGGAGACTCGCACATCTCGACTCCACATAGAGCATCCTCACGAATGTTAGAGTCGTATGTTGCGTGTAAGGGAGGTATAATGTCTTAATGATCAGTACCTACATGATCTAGTGTCATACGTGTGTACTTGTCTTCTTAATAGAGTCCCCCTGAAAGTTCGGGTTTTCATTTCATCTTATGGTAATAAACAAAGAATAAAGAAATTATCAGATATGCAACTGAGTGGGTTGAGTTGAGTCTCTTAAAAAAACCGGGTGAATGGAATTGGCGCCATCTATTGAGGTCTGAGTGCTTCTGGGGCCTCCTTCTCTGTTGCAACAGTCGACCTGGACCCATTCCACCTCTACTGACTCAATTTTCTTCGTCTACTTTTCCAGCCTCCGCTTTAGAAGGTTCAAACATTCTCTCTATCCAACACAGTCTGTTTACTTCCTCACCTAACTTCCATCTTCTCTGGAACCCAAGGTTACCGCTCCAACAATAATCTTTACCAGTGTATCCATTGTAAGGGCAGTAGCTGTGCTTACAGTAAGAGAGAACACTTGTTACTCGCCCAAGTTTCCTTGGTACCACGAATGCTTTCCTGGTTGTGGTGCCTCCTCCTGTGTTCTCGTGTATCGGACGCTGTCTTGGACGTGTCGCAATCTTCTTTTACTTATCCTTTATTCCGTTATTTATGGCTTCACTGCCGTTAGTCTTACGTTTTATATACATATAAAGATACAGGAGGGCGAAAGGCGTGCACGGGATAGAATAGATTGGAACGATGTGGTATACAGGGGACTGTTGAGAAAGTTCATATTGTCCCTGCTTAAGGTATGTTCCATGATCCAGCCCATCCGTAAGAAAGGACAATGTTATAACCATTCCAGCTGCCCTACCATCGCTCTCACTTCTGTTATCTTCAGTCTTCGAAATCCTCCTTAACTCTTCACGTTACACCCCAAAGGGTCCATGAGCCCCAGTTTGGGAGCCGCTGCTACTTACATCCAGGCCATTCGTTTCATCCTTCAAGCAACCACTTGGATCCTAGTATCGCAGGCCTAAAATAACCTTCCTCATTGGTCACTAGCCGTTAAACCCAACAAACCTCTTCTCATCCATTCCTGAAGATGCATAAAAAGGACCATTTTCTTTTAAATGGAACTTGCCAACAGCTGGAGACCTAATGAGGCACTGTCACCATTGTCTCATGCCCTTGACGCAGACGATCATGGTCCATCACTTGCGTCGGTATCAGTGCGTCACGTTACTGACGCAGGCTATTACACCCCTTCACAAGTATCGCTCCTAGTGCGTCATGATTTTGACGCAGACGATTGCAGTCGTTCACCAGTATCGCTCCCTAGCGCGTCATGATTTTGACGCAGACGATTACAGTCCTTCACTAGTGTTGCTACCAGGTTTCTGACGCAGACAATTACAGTCCTTTACTAGTATCGCTCCTAGTGCGTCATGATTTTGACGTAGACGATCATGATTTATGAATGGTATCACTACCAGTGCGTCATGTTTATGACGCCCAAGATCACGGTCCTTCACTGGTCTCGCTCCCAGTGCGTCATGGTTTGAACGCAGACGATCATAGTCCTCCACTCGCATCGCTACGAATGCGTCAAGATTTTGACGCACACGATCACCTGTCCTCCTCCACTGGCCACTCCCCTCCTCCCTTGTTAGCTAGATGGTGTGGTTAGCACCAATAATTAAGCGTTACCTAACCAAATCCTTTCATTTCTACCACAAACAGCCTCGCCCTCTCTGCCCCGCCCCTCTACCTAACCAATTTAACACTACGTTTTCCTATCTTCTCTACTTAGAAACGAAGGAGGGGCGTTCACGCTATCTAAGATTACTTAAGTCAAGCCAGGCTCTATGTGTGAGAAAGTGATAAGAAGTAATTGCTTTCAGAAGAGGATGATCAAGATTATTCGGGGAATTATGACTCATTAACGAGATGAAACGAGCTAATCAGAAAATAGAATTAAACTCCCCCCTTCCCCCCCCAGATAAGGCTTATCAGAGGAGAATAAAGTGAGGCTCGTTACCCAATGCAATTACACAAAACTTAGGGCCGGATCGCAAGGGGGCTTTATTAGGATGATAGTAAAGACTATCAAAGGATTCATTATTTGGGGGGGAGAGAGGTAATTTGAATTTGCATGAGTGTTACGTAGGTTCTTAACCTTCTTTTACTCATTCTTTTTTTTTTTGTGTGTGTGGCTTTGGTGAAATTGTGGTGGTGTGTGCTGCAGTTGAAGTGAGTGTATGTCATCACCCATTGACAATCACCTACTCATACAGTGTAGGGAGGGAGGTTTGCACTTATAGGGTCCTTATCTTCTGAACTTTTACATGTCTTACTCTCGTACAACCTTTTAAGAATGTGTGTGTTGTCCACATTCACAGTTCATGACTCCGTTTTTACCATAAATCCTGGTGCTGTAGAGGTATTCACCTACATGTTCTCTAACAATTTTCACACTCAATTTCATGGTCTCTGGTTATTCAATCTTTCCGACCTTTCGAAGACCTGTTCATTTGTTGACGTCGGCATACTGAACTGCAAACTTAAAGGCTGTGATCAAGTCACTCCTTGCTCTTCCTTTCTATCATGAGGGACAAGTCGATGACTTCTAGCCTCTCACTGTGACTCTCTCTCCTCTCTTCGTTCTTGTGTGTCTCCTCTGCACCTTTGTGCGTTCTAGATTTGCTCTGAAATAGGATGTGGAAAGTATCCTGATCTCTACCAATATATGTGGAGTTCATGTAAAATGTCTGCTGCTAGGTTCCTTTCTCACACACATACTGGCAGCTTAATTCCTGCTAGTTGATATTCGTATCTGGGTCTCTCACTGTGTCGCTTCCTCATTACGTTATATTAACTCGAGATGAATTTCATCATCTGTGTATCATCTCGCATTTGGAGCTTGTGTGGGTCACCCTTGTAGAGTGATGTGATCCATCTCGCTACTTTATGATCTTGATAAATTCCGAAGGCTTATCCAGGGACGAGTCCATTCCTTCTTTCAAGTTATTTACATAGACCAAGAACAGCAATGATGCCAAGACTGAACCCTGCCACACGCCACTGTGAAGACATCATTTCCCATAGAAATACTCCAGAAATTTGGTTATAACGTACAAGAGATATACAGGACATACTGCCAAGTGAAATGCTATGGTACATTCATGCCAGGTCTCCCAAGCCATTACGAGCTTGAGAGTTTAAGCCTCGCCTTATTAATGTAGGATTTTCCAGAGGTTTGTGTACAAAGCTTTTGATCGAAACTCCTATACAGTTAGACTTACCGTGAAAATAACCCGCAGCTCGTTTTCCACTGGAATTTCTATCGGTAATCACCACAAGGCCGTCAGGATGAAAAAGTTCCTCTGAGAAATTGGTGTTCCCAAGCTCCACTGTGGCCGCTGGACCATCATTGTCCAACGAGAAAAGTGTCGGTCTCTGGAACATCGTTAATGGCAGCTTTTAGATTACCTGCCTTAAAAAAGAGAAGACTTGACAGAGGATGAAAGGAGCTCTGAGAAAGAGATTCTCTCAATCATCACAGGCGGAGTTGAGTGGAAAGATAGTCGAAGTCGAGCCTTATGCATGATATATATATATATATATATATATATATATATATATATATATATATATTATTTCCTTTTTTCATGATCAATTGCTATTTCCCCCCGTTAGTGAAAGAGTGCCAGAAACAGACTAAGAAAGGCCGTACTCGCTTACATCTGTTCTCTACTTGTGTGTGGTGCACCGAAACCTCAGCTCCCTATCTACAACCAGGCCCCATAGACCTTTCCATGGTTTCCTCCGGCCATTTCACATACCCTTCCACTGGTGTGAAGTGGTTTGATCGAGTAAGTACTGAAAGGGTAAAAGAAAAGTGTGGTATTACAAAGAGTGTGTTTAAGAGGTGTGAAGAGGGTGTGCTGAAGTGGTTTGGACGGATGGAGAGAATGAGTGAGGAGAGGTTGACAAAGAGGATATATGTGTCGGAAGTGGAGGGAACAATGAAGAACGGGGAACCCCATTTGGAGATTGAAGGATGGAGTGAGATTTTTTCTTTTTGAGCGGTCGGGGCCTGAACATGCATGGGGTAGAGTGAATTAAGACAATGTGGTATACTGGGGTATCAGTGCTATCAGTGGGTTGAACAAGGACATGTGTAGCGTCGGGATAGACCATGGAAAGATCTTTGGTACCTGGATTGTATAGGGAGCTGTGATTCTGGTGCATTACACATGACAGCTAGAGAATGAATATGAGCGGATGTGGCCTTGTTTCGTTTGTTCCTGATGCTACCTCACTAAAGCGGGAAACGATGATTAAGCAAAGGAAAAGAAAAAAACATGTGTATAAGTGTGTGTGTGTGTGTGTGTGCGTGTGTGTGTGTGAGCGCGCGCGCGCAAGCTGCGCTTACGCATACAAATACACACTTGTTCACCCTCGGCAGCAGTGCCATTTATTCTTCCGGTCACACTGTTACCAACTAAGTAATTAACCCATCGCTCTTGCGTATGCTGGCCACGATGACATCTCTTCCATATACAAAACTCCGGGTCGTCCACTCCATCTAAAGACTTGTAACTAATTCTGTTACTTACATTGTCTTCATGTGAGTTTCTCTGTCTTCTTCTGTTTGTCCATCTTGACAACACAGTGACCCTGTTGCTGTTAAGTTCCCTTCCTTGGAAGGGACTGTAGCCTTTTCTCTCTGCCTCATCGATACGTGGGTTGTTGACATTAAGGTCATACACGCTCATCTTTTTGTCCATCTCGCACATAACACATGAGTATGGAATTGGCAAACCTTTTCATTCTTAACTTTTTCTTTGGCACATGTAACCTTCAACCTACAAACCACGGGATAAGACCGCAATGTCCTCCTTTTCTTAGTAATCTTCTCTTTTCTTATATCCCTTTCCATTCTTGGACGTCCAACCGATCTTCTGCCTTCTGGCGTCTGTTCAGAAAAGAATTACCAGTAGTTTGTCGTCTCTGATTTTTTTTTCTTTTTAAGCCCTTCCGCACCACCTAAACTGACTCCTCTGCAGTGGAATCAACACTGTATTTAACATCAGGATTTCCCTGTCCAATCGGGTGACTCCATATGTATTGAGTGTCCTCATTCTTGTAGCTTGAACTTGGTTTTCTGTCCTTGTGGTCCACTTCCACGTTTCCAACCCATACGTTTAGACGGCTTATACGTGCGGATATGTAAAACAGGGTCTTCATTTTCTGTGGTGGGTAAAGTATATTAATTTCAGGACTACAATCTCTCTTCCTATTATCTGTTTGACGCTCCATTTTGCCCTCATCATTCGAAATTAATCACCAAGCAATTTTTCTAATGTTCGAATTCCCAATTCTTAAATGGCAGTCTCTGTTATATCTAGAGAGACAGTTATCATTTTGCACTTCCCCATGTTCCTCTTTATGCCATTCTCTACCAAAATACAACTCCACTTGCCTGGCAGGTCTCCCTGTTGGTCACTAATGATTTACGAGACAAGACCTCCATCGTTTGCATAAGCAAATGTTTTCGCATTGATCTCGACTGGTGTCGTTCATATTGTCATCCCTATACGGTACTATAAACGGCAGTGGCTGGACATTTCCTTGTTCTCAAGCCATGTTAATCATTAAACCACTTGCACTCCTCATTTGTCGGTTTTCTCTGAGCTCTGGCAGATATTGAACACCCCCTTTCATCGTTCTTCAGTAAGCTGTATGACACTTCATATCAATGACCTGCTAATACTCTCCCAGGCTTTCCATAGATCCAATTATACCATCACGAAGATTGGACATATTGCTGCTCTTCCCCGTTCATTTGGGAATCTTGTATTTCATTTTTTCATTTGGAGGCTCCAGTCACGAACAAGAGTCCACATGAAGGCCGAACTTTAATTGAAATACAAAAAGGTTAAATAAAAAGAGTAAGAAACGAGGAAAAATATTTTCGAATTTTGGAGGTGGAAAAAAAAAGCTGCCAGGTCTTTTTGAACAGTTTGACCAGAAATTCTGTAATCGCATATCCTCTCCTTCTTAAACAGTTCTTCAGGCAGTACATTGCAAACTAAAACATATCCTTTTTTTTCATCGACTCTAGCTTTTCACCGACGCTAATCTTATTTCTTCTTTTGAAATGTTATCACTGTGATCAATTTCCACTGTGGGGCATTCTCTCTCTTCAGCATCATCGAAGACTGGTACAATCTCATGAACAACATATATATATATATATATATATATATATATATATATATATATATATATATATATATATTCACATACAATTTTCGAAACCCTTTACTACGAAAAAGTCTGTTGTATCAGTTGTAGAATCAAAGATGAACATGATCCTATTAAATTATATTCAGTAAAGTATAGCAGAATTACGTATAAGTGAATATTCAATTTAGCAATAGATATACCATGATATAACAAGATGGGAGTATAGCAAGCATACTATGCTGTTTGGTAATATATGTAATGGTTTTCTACCACCAGTCTGTATAACGCTACATTATATTTTCGTATTGGCTGTTTGTGGTTTAGACCTATCAACTGCCAGGGTCATTAAGGTCACTGTCAAACTAACATCTACCAACGGGAAAAATCATTAACACCTTCTCCAGGTGTTAAATGTAATGCTAAGACCACATACACTCTCGCTATGCATGTGGCTCGTATGTTAATAGAGCTGTAGAGGTAAAGATGTGTTAGACCCATTCACACCTTGTATATTAATCTGTAATCATATGGTGACCGAAATGATTAATTGGCAGACTGATGATCATCATCTGAATAGTTTTTACGTTTTCATTTACTTTCTAAGATATCTACATAATATATACGACCAATTAGGGAAGGATACATTAAAAAGTAATTACTCGTTTTCTGTGTCAATAATGTTTGACATTCAGCTAGACGGGTAATGATTCATTTATATAAATTCCCATCCGCTAACGACCCTGTGAGACGCTGATCGTCAAAACACTGTGTAAATCATCACCAATTCATGAAATTCAAATTTTGTGCATTAATGAATGACGTTAACATTTTGACATGGATCTCGCGCTCAATTGGCTCGTCTGACCACACTCACGAATATATATATATATATATATATATATATATATATAAATAAAGGCAGACAGTATGAATTGCGTACATGTGTATATATGTATATGTCTGTGTGTGTATATATATATATATATATATATATATGTGTATAGTGAGATGTATAGGTATGTATATTTGCGTGTGTGGACGTGTATGTATATACATGTGTATGGGGGTGGGTTGGGCTATTTCTTTCGTCTGTTTCCTTGCGCTACCTTGCAGACGCGGGAGACAGCGAAAAAGCAAAAAAAAAAGAATATATATATATATATATATATATATACATATATATATATATATATATATATATATATATATATATATATATATATAGTAACCGCACGTATTGACACTTTCATAGTTGAGGAGAATTATTTTTCTTTTTGGCTTTCCTTGCTAAGAATAAATACTGCTTCGCTCTCGAATGCTGCTTCTGTCTTTCATGAGCGTAAAGCTGAGGTTATTGTTACAGCAGAAAGGAAGACATATATCCCCTTATCCTCAGAGATTGTCCGTTATTGCAATTCATGGATTAACCATTCTTCGTCTGAGGCCAGTGGAGAATGGATTTGAAAACACTCCTTCCTCTCTTCTGCTCACGTACAGCTTTCATCTCCGACCAACTTTGTCACTGCAAGGATGTTCTTCGTGAGGTGATACAATCCTTAACACACGTATCTAACAAATTCTGTCGTATTACCTATTCTTCGCATATCCTTTCTTATGATAATGTATATATTCCCATTCCTAATGTCAATGATTTCTTATTTCATTTCTTCGATATCTTCGATAAATGCAACATTTCCTCGCCCACTGATGCACATCTTACTTATTCACTTCCCTGTAATCGCTCTTCGTACGGTCCCAAAAATACAATTGCCTCTTTGGACACGACCAGGGCGCGTGCAGACCAGACGGCTTCCCTCCCTCACGCTTCCGAACTTTGCGCCCGAGCTTGCTTGCTCACTCGTCCAGTCTGCTTCCTCCTGAAAACAGATACTTTACCTTCCTGCAAATATAAATTGCTACAGAATATCAACAAAAAATCGGCAACCGTTCTAACCCTTCCAGCTGCCGTCCTATTGCTCTAACGTTTACCATTTCTAGGATTCTCTCCCATTTCCTTAATCTTATTGAATTTCTTATCTCTCTGATCAATAGAATGGCTTTCAAAAGGCGAATTTCATCAGCGATATCCTTTCTTATCTTGCCCTCTGAGGGTCTCTGGGGAATCGTACGTTGTAGAACTTGGTAAATCGAAAGATACTGACATTGTGGTATCAAGGTCTGATTTCCAAGCTCACCTCTTCTGAATTTCTTTCCCTTAGACCATTTTCTCACCTCTAGATCCCTCTCTGGCCAGGACATCTGCATGAACTTCTTTCTCTATCCCTATCAGTAATAATGTTTCTTCGGGTCCTGTATTGTCTCCTTCGCTATTTCTCCTTATCAATGAATTCTTTGATTCAACGGATAACCAAGTGTGTACATACGCGAGCGACCCGACGCTATATTCTTTCAGCTCTTCAAAATCCTGTCCACCTCTTCTTATTCATTCTATTTCTTATCCCGGTAAAGCAGCCTCAATGACATTAGAGTGGTCAGGATTTTTCAGTAGGGCGGACTTGGCTCTGGCTCTCACATTCAAGGAGGATTTAACTCTACTAGTTTACAAGACAGAGCTCAAAGCCATCAACTGCTGTCACCTCCATCAAGCTGACCTGAAAACTTGACCCAATGACTTAATCTGGATCTAACTCCGTGAGAAGTGGCTGTTGATATGTGTCCCCCCAGGCATTCGCCAGGTAACGCAATGGTCGGTAACCTATCACATCATATGATTGTTATAAGGTGGTGTGAATGACGTCAGTTTTTGCCCCTGTATATCACTTATTTTCGGAACTTTTTTTTCTTAATGCTTCATGTTTTTCCTAACAGTTTCCTACGTCTGTCACTTTTTTAGAATCCAGATTTTCTCCTTTCCCCGAAATTATTAGATAATTTTTCTTCTTTTATCCATACTATCCTATCGTAATAGCCTATTTCTTTTCATGTAGTCATTAGATAGGTGTGAAGTTTTTTTGCCCTAGGACGGAGTCCTGAACATGAATAAAAATTCCAGCATTATAATCAATGTTATATATTGATTTTTATTGTTGAGGTAAAGCAGGGCTTGCAGGTTGAGTTTAAAACCATAAAGGAAGACTTGCATATGACCTTTTGCAGAAATCTATCGTAGAAGGTAATTGTTATCAGAAGAAAATCTATGTATGCATACATGCATGCATGCATACATACATACAAGAATGTAGGTGACAGATGTGGATAATGCAATCTCAGGGATTAAAGAAATCAAAAGGAATAGGAAAGCATTATGAAGATAAAAGGGGACGACCAGCGCAAATTGCATTCAGGGTGGAGATCAGTAAAGGAGGTGGCGCTAAAGTGAGCTAAGAAAACCTGCTGGCCTTGAGGCATTCATGCCAACATCAGAACGAGCGAGAGAGGAGATCAGCCTCACCACTAGCACAAAGGCATGGCATATCAAGGAGCAATTTGAACAGGACTAACACTAGTACCCATAGGAATGAAGATGGATAAATAGCAACTGGAAATGTGTTAGTGTTGACAGACTGAACTAGGGGAAATCAAGCCAGGTACTGGAATTGTGGAGACAAAACGTACTGAATAGCTTAAATCTCTCTGGAGGAATATGAAGACTGAGTGGAGGGGGACTGACCCTCGGTAAAAGTCCAACCCTTTTAAGTTTCAAGAAACATTGATGCACGGTCCATTCCAGCAGTCACATAATGGGAAAAGTAACAGGAGGAGGATATTGTATAATCAAACTGATAACACACGCACTGCTCCTAATGTTTCTAATAAACCAAAAGAACTGTTGAAACGGAACAACAAAGAGATAGTCATGATGATGATGCAAGAGATAGCGAGACACACACACACTGCTGAGACATGACACTAATGTCCTAATGATTACTATGAAGAAACTGACTGGGAATATTTGAATGAATATGGAGAGAGAGTCGAGCCATCAAAATATTAGAAAATGTCTTGGGGGACACATGAGGTCAAAGGGACTAATTCACCATCTATGTTGTCTTGTCTTTCGTATAACATGGAAATAGAAAAATATCAGTCATCCTTTTAGCATTCTTTAGTATTCTTCTGTTCATTTACTGTTTTTTTTTTTTCACCTATGAAGATTATTTCTCTTTTTGTGATGCTCATCATTCATTCCAGGCGAAATCTTATCATCCAGTATATTAGGTACAATAAAAAAGGAGTATTCGATCCAGTGTAAAAGTATAAATGGAGTTATATGAAGAGAGAAAATTACTCATTAAGTTGTTTGATATCAACAATTTGTTTGATACTACCATGAACTCCATTATCGCCACAGCATTATAAGCGGAATGAGCTATCTGCATTATAGACGTAATTGGATTGATAATGATCTGTTATTAAGCATGTCTTCATATAAGGAGGAAGAAGAGAACAGAAACCGTCTGATGTAATTAAATACCATAAAAAAGGCAGAGTCTTTTTTTTTTTTTAAACTATAAATGAAAATGCACTTGGCCCATACCCTGCTAATTACCTTTATACGAAGAGCAATTATCGTCTGATTCTAATTCAGGAAAAAGATAAGTAATCGCTTAAAGTAATCAAACCTTAGATATTTAAGTGGTTTGGGTAAAATTTCAACATCTTATTTACTCTTTTCCTCTTCATACGATCTACCTAATGATTTAGGTTCTTGGTATACGAATTTTTACAGTGAACTTATGCTCCTCAAGCCACAGGAAATGCCAAATTAACACGAACATTCATGATATATATATGTGTATTTGTGTGTGTGTGTGTGTGTATCACAGCTTTTTAAACTAAGAGCTCCCCATTTTCTGTCCTTTTTCTTCAATTTATCGATGCCTGTCGGGCTAGAACCGACAGCTCTTAATTCCTGGACATTCATTTCCAAACAATTCTCTTTTCTTTTCTTGGAGATTGATGTAGGACGATAGGATTAACATATTTTCTTATTCCTCTAACATTTTCTTGACTTCCTCTGCACTGACTCGTATATTCATCTTTTTTTCTATTGGAAAGTTGACAGGAGAAGTGGTATGTAATAGCTAGGTAGAGAGAGAAAGACAGTTACATATCGTTACACAGACCACACAAACCCAAATGTCCAAGCGAGGTGATCTTGCCTCCACACCACTGAAAAAAAATCATGCATTTCCCTTAGAAAAATAGCAGTAAAAAGGAGGAGGAGGAAGAGAGAGAGAGAGAGAGAGAGAGAGAGAGAGAGAGAGAGAGAGAGAGAGAGAGAGAGAGAGAGAGCACTCGGGTGCCTATACGAAAGGTGTGCCAGCTTGTCTCTTCTCTCAGATCGTGAACGTTTTCCTCCGCATCACATCCTTACGTTCGCAATCCACCCGACCGTCCCGTCGTAATATACTCGTCATGGCTCGTCCATTCCTCCTCCTACTCCTCCTGCTGCTGCTGCTCCTCCTCCTCCCACTTGGCACTGCGCGCTCTATCCCCGGCTCAAAAAAGACGCAGCCATTCTTAAAAACCAATTATAAGCCACGCTCGTCCAAAGATCGTATCGGTATGTCATTAAAACATCACGATGTTGGCCACGTGTACCTTCTTGCCTCACTTCTTCCCTCCCTCCCTCCCTCTCCACCACCTGCTTGCTCGGACGAGCCTTGCCTGAGAGCTGAGGTTTGAGGGGTATGTTTGCACAGTGCAGCTCACGCCGCCCTACCACTGACCAGGCCCTCCACCCAGCCAGCCCTCTCTCTCTCTCTCTCTCTCTCTCTCTCTCTCTCTCTCACGCCCCCCAGCCTAACATCCATAATATAACCTCGCCCACCGCCCACCTTCTCCGCCGCCCCCCTCCGCCCCTATCTATCCCCCCCCACCCACCTCCTCTCCCCCCCTTCATCTCACGGAGCTTTATGAATGCTAACGACGCCCGCGCCGTCCAGCCCGCGCCAGCCCCGCCCTCAGTTTAATGTGGATGAAGATATCACAGTTATCTTGGCCACAATCAGCAGTTACTCGATGTACATTATGCCGGGCGCTCGGTGTGTAATGAATATGGTAATTATATAGGATGAACGCGAGGTGGCGCGAGGGACGCAACCCACTGAGGCTGGAAGTCCATGAACCCACTCCTTCAAGCGGGTATGCAAAGAGGTCGAATATTGCCCACGACCCGGTGGATGGCGATGGTTAGGCAAGCATAAAGACGTATTTGAGCGAGTAGTAAATGATATTGATCTTAATGGGAAGCATGTACAAGTGCTATAATATGTTTCGGGTGGCATGCCATAAGTCTTGCTAACGTGAACGTGGCCCAGACTCTGCTCATGTCTACCGAGTGAAATAATTACTGGGAGATTGTGAGATGGAGGCTGAACCTGGACGTGCGGAGGAGGCGGGCGAAGTGTGGGAGGTGCAGACAGAGGAGCTGGAGGAGGAGGGGGGAAGGAGGAGGAGGAGGTTGTGCCGCCGATATACAGACTAAACGTCGCTCGGAAAAAAGCCAAACCCTTCGCGCACGACGGCACAACCCTTCGAGCACGACGGCACGACCCTTCGAGCACGACGGTACGACCCTTCGAGCACGACGGTACGACCCTTCGAGCACGACGGTACAAGCCTCGAGCACAACAGCACGACCATGGAGTATGATGGTCTTCTCATCATAGCCAATGGGCGTACCGTCATTGTTCAACGGTCGTACCGTTCGAGCTCGAGGACCGGTACCGTCAGTGTTCAACGGTCGTACCGTTCATGTCTTCATGTCTTCAAAGGGATTAGCTCGAAGAAAAGGTGCAGCCGTTGTGGTTGCGTCAGCGGCTAATGAGGCAGAAAAAGAAAATGGGAACTCTTGTAGATAATGAGAGTTACAAGTGAATGTCAGAATACAGGAGGAGGGGGTTAGCGGGGCGACCGGGTCCTTTGGCAAGGATGCAAATTGACCAGAAGGATGACCTCATCAGGGGATATATCGCCTCGTAGAGACGATGGCTTTGTCATTCTCATTCATTTTCGTCTTCACGAATTTTCACTTTGGTTGCAGAGGGTTGCATGAGGAGGGGGGAAAAGATTCTCTGAACAGTTTCAGGGGCGTTGCACGTCAAGACGGGGCTCATAATGATGATCATTAATGTTCCCTAAATCAAGAGAAAAAAGATTCTTTAAATATAGATGAGTATTTCCGAAGCGAGTAATTAGATGTAGCTTGACAAAGTTATCGTTTTGTTATGCTCTTCGGCCTTTCGTAAAGAATGAAACAAGGAGACGACAGGAGGAGTTTCCAGTATGTGTATCGTCTTTGATTCATTTGTGACGTCAACTGAACTTCCCAGCACTCTACCCATTCCCCTCATGCCCCGGATGCATCAGCACGCTGGGTATGTACTAAGAGATGTAATGTTTGGCCGACACGTGCTGCCCTCTCGTGGCTCCTCACCACCAACAACTGGCCACCATCACCTGTGTTTACAGTGATCGCAGATGAAGATTAGAAAGAACAATATAGATAAATTCTTACATGTGTAGAATAGAGATATTCGTAAGTGATTTAGTGTTGCTCGTATTTTGAATATTTTGGCTGTTTGCGAATGCAGTGTAGTGATATATATATATATATATATATATATATATATATATATATATATATATATATATATATATATATATATATATATATATACTATTTTTTTTTATTATACTTTGTCGCTGTCTCCCGCGTTTGCGAGGTAGCGCAAGGAAACAGACGAAAGAAATGGCCCAACGCCCCCTATACACATGTATATACATACGTCCACACACGCAAATATACATACCTACACAGCTTTCCATGGCTTACCCCAGACGCTTCACATGCCTTGATTCAATCCACTGACAGCACGTCAACCCCGGTATACCACCTCGCTCCAATTCACTCTATTCCTTGCCCTCCTTTCACCCTCCTGCATGTTCAGGCCCCGATCACACAAAATCTTTTTCACTCCATCTTTCCACCTCCAATTTGGTCTCCCTCTTCTCCTTGTTCCCTCCACCTCCGACACATATATCCTCTTGGTCAATCTTTCCTCACTCATCCTCTCCATGTGCCCAAACCACTTCAAAACACCCTCTTCTGCTCTCTCAACCACGCTCTTTTTATTTCCACACATCTCTCTCACCCTTACGTTACTCACTCGATCAAACCACCTCACACCACACATTGTCCTCAAACATCTCATTTCCAGCACATCCATCCTCCTGCGCACAACTCTATCCATAGCCCACGCCTCGCAACCATACAACATTGTTGGAACCACTGTTCCTTCAAACATACCCATTTTTGCTTTCCGAGATAATGTTCTCGACTTCCACACATTCTTCAAGGCCCCCAGAATTTTCGCCCCCTCCCCCACCCTATGATCCACTTCCGCTTCCATGGTTCCATCCGCTGCCAGATCCACTCCCAGATATCTAAAACACTTCACTTCCTCCAGTTTTTCTCCATGCAAACTCACCTCCCAATTGACTTGACCCTCAACCCTACTGTACCTAATAACCTTGCTCTTATTCACATTTACTCTTAACTTTCTTCTTCCACACACTTTACCAAACTCAGTCACCAGCTTCTGCAGTTTCTCACATGAATCAGCCACCAGCGCTGTATCATCATCCCTGGGGATAGGGGAGAAAGAATACTTCCCACGTATTCCCTGCGTGTCGTAGAAGGCGACTAAAAGGGGGAGGGAGCGGGTGGCTGGAAATCCTCCCCTCTCGTTTTTTTAAATTTTCCAAAAGAAGGAACAGAGAAGGGAGCCAGGTGAGGGTATTCCCTCAAAGGCCCAGTCCTCTGTTCTTAACGCTACCTCGCTAACGCGGGAAATGGCGAGTAGTATGAAAGAAAGAAAAGACGATATATACATATCCGGATGCCAGCGTTAGGGAACACCGCCAAGGAAACGTTATCTCTGACGAGGCTGTATCACTTGGAGTAGAGTCACGTCATAGGACTCTTCTTTCTATAGGAGTCTCCATTACCTCGCTAGTAGCGAGTCCTTGGGCTTCAGGAGCCTGTAGAAAAAGGTCTTGATAAAATTAGGATTGTTCATTTCTGAATGCTAGTTCTGGGGTAATGATGAATCGATAAGTGCATACATATTATTCCTATATTGCTTGCTCGATCTAGCCACCTCAGGCCACATATTGTCCTCAGACATTTCGGTTCTAACATATCAATCCTCCTCTCCACAACCTTATCTATAACCTGGTTGTGGATAGGGATATGAGCCAATGCGGCCTTATTCGTCTGTTCTGGCGTTACATCGCTAACGCGGGAAACGGCGATTAAGCATGATATATCTAACACTTTCGTCAGAGGGATTCGAACCGTTCTCCGTATTGTTTAAGACGGACGCGTTACCTCTAGACCGCCGGGATTCATACGTTGTCCCAAGCCTATCCCGAAACAGACGTGAACCTTACAGTACGCATTCTGTAATTACAGTCTGATACCTTCCCCTTCTTACATTTCAAAACTCCTCTTGCGTGCTTTGATTTCCACAATCACTATGAACTAAATGGTATTTTCGTCTTTCACAAGAATGGTTTACTGTGGCAAGATCTCCTGGTATCATCTTCAGTTGCCTCACGCATTTCCAGCACTCTTGGGCATGTTCGGGCGAAGACGATATTCCACAAGCTTTTGGAAACGTCGATATGATTCAAGTCGGTAAAACAATTACAAAGATCTTGATTGATTCTTAATCCACCCGTTTTTTAACCATAGAAATCCCGACTTGTGTTTGACCTCTGACCCATTGCTAGCAGATGACATTCGTTTTTTCGCAACATACTGAAAAACGCGATCATGATAAACTGTTAGCATAGGTAGAATGGCTTGTGTTGATAAGCTTTAGTTCAAGAATAATGAGGCAAAGAACGAGGTTATTAAGCCCTTAACTTCTCTCTTTAAGAAAGTCACTTGTTACAGTGAGAGTTCCTTAGGAATGGAAGTTTGCTAGTCTAAAATCTTTATCAAAAAAAAGTGTTATAAAAAAAATCTTGTGTGGATTAGCTGCCCAATTAGCCTGATCTACCTTGTTGGCGTGCGAATGGAAACCATAATTCAAGACCAAAATCTTAAATAGTGTAGAAGAACAGCAATTAATTGATGATTTACGTAAATTGTAAATTCATAATGCTAAAACTCCTTATGTAATAGATTCAGTTGTGCAATAATGTCTGAAGATACTATACAACTGGGTTTCATGTTTTATCATACAGATGATAACAAGAGAAAACAGTCAATCATACTAGGATGGTATCCCTGGGATACATGGTTTTACCTTGTAGTCAGTGTAATAAGGAAGAATTTAGTCAAAATTCCTATAACCTTGACACAAAGGTCAAAACAAAGCAGTTAGATGTACCCAAGAAGACTCATCTGTATTAATCATGTCATTAGTGGAGACTACACTGTTGTCATGCATCACTTCATACACACACTGTATGAAAATCTCTCTCAGCATTAGTAGACCACAGACCTACCCATCATCTATAGCTTCCACTAGATAGCGAGTTATATGACCGGACCCGATGCTGCCTCATCTATTTCTTCAGCTGAAGAATAATCCAATTCTTGGTCTATATATAGAGCCCCAGCAGCCTTTTGATTGAGTTTGTGCTCCTGCAAGGCTGTAAGAAGGAACCGTGACGGAGCCTTAGAGCCAGAGAACCTCCTGGAAGGACGTCTGGAAAGAAAATATCCCGAACCCTTCAAGAAAGAAAGGGGTCCTGGGGTAATTAGGTGTATATAAATGTTGTTTTTGGTTACTGTCAGACCATCTTGGTCGTTTGCCTGGAAGATGAGTTTGGATGCTTGTTGGCTCTTCTTTCTTCTCTCCAATTTCAGCTCCAGTGGGATACCTCCATAAATGTTTAGTTAACAGTAACCAATCTTGTACAACATGCTACGCATGTAATACAAGTTAAGTGATTAAAATCTCATTTAGTATGCATATGTATTCAAAAGACCCCCCAACCAACCCCCCAACCCCCATCCTTTCTCCCCCATCTCCTGGAGGGCATAATGTCGATTTCTTATTTTGGGCAGTTTTGCCAGCATGTGTAGTAAAATGGCTAGAAGGGGGATAAATTCTTCTAGTTGTTATGGTGGTCGCCAAAAAGATACCCTCGCAATGTTGGACGTCAGTGTAAATATGCTCCCACTGGAGAAGCGCAGCGAATTGTTGAGTGCATGAGGAGGAGACTTGAGTTTACACTGTTGTCGGTGTGAGAGAGTACATTGAACTGGGGGTACATTAGGATACACGAGGAGCTTATTGTAGAATGTGATGTGCATAATGACTCCATAGGAAAAAAAATATGAATATATGAGATATATCTTTTTGGGAGGCGTAGTTGAGTGCAAGGGTGACATCAAGTTAGGTAGAAACGAGACATGTAAGTGCATGAAGGAAGGTGTATAAGTGTAATGCATCATTTTCACGTATTGAGGGTACACCTAAAGTGAAGCTTTAGATCGTATCACCTTGAATTATACGTTGATCACAGCTCAGAACAAATGGGCAACAGCTGGAATCCGGCGATGACCACGGCATAGCACAAAACAAAGCAGAGCAGCAAATGGGAAGGAACTTGGCGTTGGCCAGAGCACAAGAAAGGTGGACACCAGCTGGGAACTTGACGATGACCACAACACAGCAGACGTGGCCATCGCCTGGGAACCTACCATTGATCACAACACAGCAGAGATGAGTGACAGCCTGGAACTTTAACGTTGATCACAACACAGCAAAGCTGAGGCAACAGCTGGGGAACTGACGTCGACCACAGCTTAGCAAAACCCGCGCAACAGCTGGGGAACCGACGCTGACCACAGCTTTAGCGCAACAGCTGGACACTGACGTTGACCTCGATCTCCTCACCGTCGAAAAGATCGGGCGAGCACCTCCTCCTCTAAATAGATTCCCTGGGTGGTTCACATGTCATCGTACGGACGAAGACCTCCTCCCTCCTACTTATACCTAAGGAGCCAACCCCCTACCCTGCGCAACGAGCCGATCCATCATCCCCTGCCCGATGATGGGACGGTCCTGTCGAGATGGATTGGTCCATTTACTCGTGTGTAAAGTACACGTACATGCTCTCTTTTTGTGTGTGTGGTCACAAGAACACCTGACATGATCTGACGGTCAATAGAGTTGTCCAGGAGACTTGAGAGATCACTGCTTTAACATTCTCTACGGCAGTGCCTGACGGGCGTGCAGTAATCTAGGCTATTAACTCTAGTCTTACACTCCCTGCAACTTCTCACTTCGCAAGAAACATCTATCTATCTATCTATCTATCTATATATATATATATATATATATATATATATATATATATATATATATATACATTTTTTTTTTTTTTTTTCCTATCAGTATCCCTAGCCATTTCATGCCGAGTTCGTGAAGGTGAACGCGTCCTCTCCCCCTTGCCAATAAACTATCCTCATCATTGATATTCTTAGTATTTTCTTTCGTTTATCTTTACACAATTCTCCTATAATTCACATCCTCCTCCTGTCATAAAGCCTCTTACTCCATCACGTATCCTCCTTGTATTTTGAACGATTCTTTTACATTCTCTCTCTCTCTCTCTCTCTCTCCGTCTTCCACTGGAGCCGTCACACTTCGTATTAATACCCGCTCCTGCCTAGTTCCCCGGCACCCCCGCGCCCCACACCCGTACTCGTTGTGTGGTTGAGATTCTCAGCAGGCTGAGGGAGCCTCATTAATGCTCCCACAGGGCTGCCGCGGGTTGCTCACGGTGCCCCAGCTACTGGTCTTCGAAGAGCCTTGAGGTTTTGCGGGCCCAACGCTGGCTACCGAAATGCCACTGGGCTGTACATATTCGAGGATTAGATAACAGGAACTTAACGGGTGGGAGACTGAAGACAGAGGTTGCCACTCCTGTGGCAAGCAACGCAAAATGGTCTAGGTGATTCTTTCTTTTTTCTTTTCTAAAGATGTTGTTTCCAGATCTTCAAGGCGCTGGAACGCGAGGATATGAAATGCGAATGAATATTGCCTGGGGAAGACTGGAAGTATTTGCTTTCCTCGATCTTGTGGAAGAGAGGTTCACAGAGACGAACGGAAGGAAACGTAGATCGATCAATGAAGAGACACATTTCTCACATTAGGTTATGCTACCATTATAATCCTCAAGTTGCAGGTTATTCTCTTTGGTATGTGGGCTAAATCATTTGATTATCTGTATGCCTTCTAACTTCTACTCCATTATTCCATGAGTTTCTGATATCTTCCATTATCACCTACGGTCTCGAAAGGACCCAGTGGCCTGTTGCTCTTGGAATTTCTTTGTATTCCTTTGTATTCTTTGTAAGTTAGAGGACAGTTAAGTCTTACTGTCAAAGCACGGGACCTCTTCCACCTAAGACAAACCCAGTCTGCTTCCATCAGTCGAAAAATATAATCTCTGGTGGTAGGGAAAAAAAAAAGAAAGTGCAAAAAAAGAACCTTATACTAGTAACCGCCAGGTCAAGAAAGGAATATAAAAAGAGGGAAAAATCATAATATACATGAACAGGGAAATTCATCCATCATACTTATGTTCCTCAACAATATTACTAAATCCAACGTATTCAATAACATGCTTAGGTAATTACCTTCATATGGACGAGTCAAATTAATCTACCGTGGAAAATTTAAAGGCTATAAGTACCTTATTACCTCCTCCACCCGCTGCTGCCTGACGGCAATCAACCACTCGACAGACGACACACGAAATCCTACGCCTCTCTGATATACATTTAATCTATTAAACTAAACGAGAAGATAATAACAAGGCAAGCTAATGGGGCGCTTGATGTAGGGTTGAGCGGCAGGGACTGACACGGAGGCGTGGAGCTGGTGAGTGGGAGAGGGGAGAGGACAAGGGCAGGGGGTAAGCGTTGGGGGGGAGGGGGGCATGGGGAGAGGAGAAGAGGTAAGGAGGAGGAGGAGGAGGAGGTAAGGTGGGAGGGGAGGTGATAGGGTGGGGCAGGAAAGAGAGGTGGAGTTGGCGGTGGATACAGAGAACAATGTGTGTGTGTGTGTGTGTGAGGAGGGGGGGATCGTCATCGTGCCTCCTCTCCCACCTCACCAGTCTGCCCTGCTCACATACCACCGCCATTGTTGGCCAGGTTAACAGAAGAGCATAACTAATTACTTTAATTTGCCATTGTGATTTCTTTCTTTTTTTCTTTCCTGAATTTGCGCATTGATTTATCACACCGTTCATTATTCCTGGTGGTGTAATTACTAATATAATCATGTCGATAGATCAGAGTCGATTCACGTGTATTGTATTGTAATTCTAACTATGGCTGTCTCAAATTGCTTATGTATCAGACAGACGTGCATGTGATGCACAAAATCCCGTGCAATATACTTCATCCAGGTCGTTTGTTTGGTAAGCTGTTCATGTAAATTACCAAATCAAATAATATTCGTGAAATGGATCTCTCTAAGAGAGCGGCATCTGTTGATATATATATATATATAAATATTTTTTTTTGGCATTTCTCGTTAAGTTATCTTAAAAGGCTATGATGGAACCCAGACTAAGGAACCTTCCCCATATCTCAATCTCTTAATATTTCTCTCTCTCTCTCTCTCTCTCTCTCTCTCTCTCTCTCTCTCTCTGACGCCATTTGGTAAACATGCGATTGGGAACTTATCGTGTTTCATTTTCCCTGTGGACTCATAGGAATATCTTGATCACGCGCAAAATTGTGATCCTTTCCTATATATTTATATATATATATATATATACCCTAGCCTAAGACAGGTACCCATCTTATCAGCCAACCACTAGGGAAGGATGAACAGCTGGAATGACTGTGGACCGACTACCACAGCCGTAGTTCGAACCTATACAATGACTGCGGTGCTCCTCATAGTATGAAGCTGACAACTGAATATGCTGATAAGATTCTTTTTGTACAACTTGACATATGTCTCTCCTCGTTCATTTGCAGCATCAAATTCGTCTATACGAGTCGAACATATTCGAAATATTTAGGTTATCCAAGCTCCAGTAGCAACTTGTAGTTCCCTTACGTTGATAAAAGACGTCATCACTACATTTCAGGCCACCTCTTAACGATAAGACTAAGTTAAGTAAAACGAGACATCAAGGAAGACTAGAACACTGTTTTGCATCATAAAGTTTATGGCCGGTTGTTCGCGGGTCAGAAGTGAACAGACGTGTGATAAGAATCCACAGTATTGTTTTATTGTCATATATTCTTAGTGCTATACGTTGTAAACTTTTTGAAAAACTTCCCTAGTCTACAGTGTAAGGTGCGACGTACAGCGAAGGAGATGACAGTCGGAAACTATGAATTTGGCTATAGAACGCTGTTGATTAGCATTCATGTGTAGGGTACTGTTATTATTTTGTTTTGTGAGAGATGATCCTATGCTGAAAGGTTTAATTTCTACATCCTTCTTGGATATGACAGCAACATGGGTTTTGATCCTACGTTGGATGGTTTATATTCTATATCTCTTTTGAATGTCATGGGTTTTGATCCCAAGTTGGAAGGCTTGAATTCTACTCGTCTTTTGGATGTCACAACGTGGGATTTGATCCTACTTTGGAAGGTTTAAAATCGACATTCCTTATGGATGTCCCAACCCGGGTTTGGTGTTCCCTTCGAAATCTTCAGACTTGGGCCAAACTTTGTCAAGCTACAGAATTTACGTAAAGTAAAAGGCGTACAGATTCATCCGTGAGACAATGTAAAAATATCATAGCATTCCTTCGTACGAAGATAAGTAGTGCTAATCAGACTGGAATGAATAGAATCGTAGTTGTAAAACTAAAGCATCGTCAGATGTACAAAAATTTTTTTTTTTTGGCCATTACTGCAAAATTTTCCAAAGGTAATAGTTTATTAGTTACGAACGACATTCTTTCCCTTGTACAGTATAGTCTAACCTTTGAGGACGACAGGCCTTACGTTCCGATGGCCTTGGGTATAATATACTTAGGTATGATGGCCTGGTCTTTGACCTAACCCTTGCAGATCAGGTCAAAGGTCATTCCTTCACACCCTGTCGTACCCAAGGCGTTAATTCAAAGCTCCCCAAGCAAATACTGTGGCACACTGGAATTATCCATCTGTCAAAACAGACCAGAAAAAGATAAAAAAAAATAAGATATTGCTTCTGTGATGATAATTCAGCTCCAAATCGTAATTGATACATCAGCTACAATCATATTATTAGACTGGAAGAAAATAATGCAAGCTTCTCGTTTTCTGTAATTGGTAAAAACTACTGTGTTCGTAGACATTTGCAAGCCATGTAGTGCACTTTGTTTAGCACAGGACAAAAAATTAGATTAATTACAGCTGAGGAATTAGTTAACTAATGTTCATTGTAGCAAGACATGAGTATTTGTTTTTTTCTACGTCAATTCTAAGAAAAGGAACGTAATGACTTGTAAACAAAAATGTTTCCACAAAATAAGCTTAATTTCTCAGCATTTATGATTACTCTGAGAAAGAAAAGAATCAAAACCAGTGATATATATATATATATATATACATAAGCATTTTCCTGGTGTGTATGTATATACATTAACACAGTGGTTCGTTATGGAGTATTCCCACTGATTTGCTCATTCTAGGAAATAAATAAATCGTCCAATTCGCAAATGGGGATGTTAAATGCCTGACAGGTAACAGATGTGTTCCAGGGTTGTCCAGAACTATATTGCCTTGTCTTACTAGAAAAAAAAAGAAAAAAAAAACGGATCCAGCTAAGATCTGGTTCTCGATTGCGTACATTGCTTTCTGATCCCCCACAAGTGTAAACTTGGAGAGAAGAATTGGACTTGGTAACTCTTGTGACAATTTAATCACCGGCATGAAACTAAGAGACTGGAGACGAAGCATTGTGAAAAGAAGAATAGATAATAGTTTGCTGATTACATCCTGCAGGTATTTTTGAATTACATTATTCATGGCGTCAACATTTAGATGTAAATGTAATGCACTAATGTTTATATCATTTTCTTTCCCCCAACAATGATAGGAATAAATTCTGTATATATATATATATATATATATATATATATATATATATATATATATATATATATGCAAACAGTACACAAGTAACGAGTGTTCATAAGACGTAGGTATTTTCCCTCGCCTTATATCTTTCTTTATATATATATATATATATATATATATATATATATATATATATATATATATATATATATATATACTTGATCTTCGTTTCCCATGATAGCGAGAGTAGCAATAGGAACAGTCGAAGAAAGGCTGCATCCGCTCACATCTGTTCTTTAGCTATCTTGTGTGGTGCACCGAAACCACAGCTCCCTATCCACAACCAGACCCCACAGACCTTTCCATAGTTTGTCTCGGACGCTTCATATGCACTGCTTTAGACCATATACAGCAAATCGACTCTCGCTTGTACACAACATCGATCCAATTCACTCTATCCCGTGCACGCCTTTCACCCTCTTGCATGTTCAGGTCCCGATCGCTTAAAATCTTCTTCCCTCCATACATCAACCTCAAATTTGGTCTCCCTGTTTCCTTGCTCCCTCCGCTTCGACACATATGTCCTCTTTGTCAACCTTTCGTCACTCATTCTCTCAATATGTCCAAAACCATTTCAGCACACCTTCTGCTTTCTCAACCACACACTATCTAATTCCACGCCTCCTTCTTGCTCTTTTATTATAAGCTTACTTGATCAAACCACCTTACACCACATAGTGTCCTCAAACACTTCATCTCTGATACACCCATCCTCCTCTTCACATTCTTATCTATAGCCTATGTCCCGTAACCATATCATATCAATGAGACTACTATACCTTCGAACATACCCATTTTTCCCCTTCCAGGGAACAATCGATCTCTCCACCAATTCTTCAGCGCTCCTAGAACTTTCGCCCCCCTCCCTCATCATATGACTGGCTTTCCCTTCCATGGTTCCATCCGCTGCTATGTCCACTCCCAGGTATCCAAAGCACCATACTTCCTCCATTTTTTCTCCATTCAAACTTAAATCACCAACTATGCTGTCCCACAATCCTGCTAAGTATGATAGCCTTGCTTTTATTCACATTTACTCTCAACATTCACTTTTCACACACTCGTACAAACTCAGTATCCAACTTTTGCCGTTTCTCACTCGAATCTGACACCAGCGCTCTATCATCAGCAAACATTCCCTACAAACTGCGAATACTTGTCCACTTCTCTAATCCTGTCACACTCGCTTCCCTCACACCCCTACCATAAGCAAACTAAACAACCATGGTGATATCACTCATCCCTGCCACAGACTAAACTTCACATCATACCATTTCCTCTCCTTTCTTCCTACTCGTACACATGCCTTCTGCCGTCTCTCATTTGAATCTATCACCAGTGCTGTATCATCATCAAACAACAACTGACTCACTTTCCAGGCCCTCTCATTCTCCACAAACTGAATACTTGCCCCTCTCTCCAAGACTTTCGCATTTACCTCCATCACCAGCCCATCCATAAACAAATTAACGACCATGGTGTCATTACACACCGCTGCCGCAGACCAGCCTTCAGTTACAACCACTCAACCTTCTCTCTTCCTACTCGTACACATGCCTTACACCTTTAATTAAAACTTTACTTTTTCAAGCTGCTTTCCTCCCTCACCATAGATTCTTGAGACCTTCCACAACCCATTTCTATCAACCTTATCATATGCTTTCTCCACATCCATAAACAATGCATTGAAATCCATCTACTCTTCTAAGTATTTCTCACATACATTCTTTAAAGCAAACACCTGATCCTCACATTCCCCGCCCATTCTGAAACCACACTGCTACTCCCAAATCTGATGCTCTATACATGCATTCACCCCCGCAAACACTAACTCCCTCCTTACAACACAACATACCAGGTATATTCAACAAATTGATACCTCTGTAGTTTGAACACTTAGATGTCCACCTTGCTTTTATACATTGGCATTGCACATGCATTCAGCCAATACCCAGGCACCTTCCCTTGATCCATCCACATACTAAATATCCTAAGTAAGCAATCAGCAACACAGTAACCTCCTTTCTTAATAAATTCAACTGCAATACCATCAACTCCAACCGCCTTGCCACATTTCATCTTACGTAAGGATTTCACCATCACCTGTCTTCACCAAACCACTGTGAATGCTACCTTATTATCAAACACATTCAAAAGTCCTTCAAAATACTTGCCCCATCCCCTCACTCAATCACTTCCTGTTACTACATCCCCCTTTGCCCCCTTCACCGATGTCCCCAATTATTCTCCTGTTTCTCTAATAATTAACCTACTTCCAAAATATCTTATTCTCCCAAAAACTTAATAATACTCGCTCTCCTCAACTCTCATTTACTGTTCTTTTCATTTCCATTTCTATTTTTCCACTGATGTGTTCAAAATACGATCCGTCTGGACTACATCTCTGCACACACCTGGTAAGAACCATGTTAGAACAGAGATATGCAGGCACATATATATCGTAAAGTTTGGAGTAGTATTTACCTATATATTTACTCTCACGACATAACTTTTCTCTTTTCATATCTCCCAATATTGGTGAAAAAGAGAGACCCGTATGTTGTTGAGGTGTTTTAGTTAAGTTCCATCAGTAACTTCAAATCTATTTATTGTTGGTATCATGCGTGGGCTGGGGTAGTGTAGATACATTATCCATTTCTCTTCCCATTGCACTACTACAGTAACTCACGTACCCTACCTACAGGATGGCATGCACACTACAGCAGACCAGATCACTTTGGTCTGTTTTGATAATCTATCTACTTAATGATATTGATCTCTACTCTTCTTCACTATATCACTCATACGGAAAGCCGTTCGTATTCATCATCAAAATCTACTCAACATCATCTACCACCATGCGCCTCACCAGACATAGCCCCATACTCAACACCAGCCACACCCATACTCATCACCACCTTCATCTATATTCGCCAGCAGCCTCAACAACCATCGCACTCTCCACCAGCATTATCCATACTCACTACCTTCAATTCCCATACTCGCCATCGCCCCATCCACACACACACACACACACACACACACACACCCTAACTTCCACCTATACTCGCCATCATCCCATCCACAAGATCACACCAACACACTCCCCCACCTCCCCATTTCACTCCCTCCTTACCCCACTTCCTCCTCAACCCAGACCCACCGGAGCCCTTCCGTGGCGCAGCACCGGAAGCCGCGCCACGGCTGACCCCCCTCAGGGCACGTCTTATCAATCAATAATCCCAACCCCCAGCCCAACACACTCCCCCTCCACCTCGTCCAACCGTTCTCCCTCAATTCTCTCTCTCTTTCTCTCCCCCTATCTCTCTATCTCTCTCCCAACACCTCCCACATACTCTTGAGACCTGTCTTATCATACAGACGAACCAGTGGATGATTCGACTAGACCTATGATGCATTTCGTTGGGCTACCAGTGAACTGCGTGTCGCTTCCCAGTACTGTTCACGTGGGATAGTGTCTCAACATCAGACATCAACACTTAGCACTGAATCAGGTGATAAACCAGCCATATGTGGCGGCCCCTTGGCCGGAGGGTGAGGTTAGCGATCTCACGCCTAGAAGGTGTAGGGCGTCCTGTTGCCAACATAAGGGAGATGGGTCCTCCTCCTCCTCGGTTTGTCGTTGCCCTTATCTATCGAGGGTAGAATGCAGGAGCGACCTTTCTTAAGTTTAGGAAAACTGTTTTGCCGAATGAATGTGGGTAAACTGCCACTGGTGTGTCAGAACTATATTCATTAGGAATACTTGCACTCTTTTCATAAGATCTAGGATAATATATCAAGCATTTTCCCTCAGAGGCCCAGTCCTCTGTTCTTAACGCTACCTTGCTAATGCTGGAGATGGCGAATAGTTTGAAAGATATATATATATATATATATATATATATATATATATATATATATATATATATATATATATATATTTGAAGAATGTATGTGAGAAATACTTAGAAAAGCAAATGGATTTGTATGTAGCATTTATGGATCTGGAGAAGGCATATGATAGAGTTGATAGAGATGCTCTGTGGAAGGTATTAAGAATATATGGTGTGGGAGGCAAGTTGTTAGAAGCAGTGAAAAGTTTTTATCGAGGATGTAAGGCATGTGTACGTGTAGGAAGAGAGGAAAGTGATTGGTTCTCAGTGAATGTAGGTTTGCGGCAGGGATGTGTGATGTCTCCATGGTTGTTTAATTTGTTTATGGATGGGGTTGTAAGGGAGGTAAATGCAAGAGTCCTGGAAAGAGGGGCAAGTATGAAGTCTGTTGGGGATGAGAGAGCTTGGGAAGTGAGTCAGTTGTTGTTCGCTGATGATACAGCGCTGGTGGCTGATTCATGTGAGAAACTGCAGAAGCTGGTGACTGAGTTTGGTAAAGTGTGTGGAAGAAGAAAGTTGAGAGTAAATGTGAATAAGAGCAAGGTTATTAGGTACAGTAGGGGTGAGGGTCAAGTCAATTGGGAGGTGAGTTTGAATGGAGAAAAACTGGAGGAAGTGAAGTGTTTTAGATATCTGGGAGGGGATCTGTCAGCGGATGGAACCATGGAAGCGGAAGTGGATCATAGGGTGGGGGAGGGGGCGAAAATTTTGGGAGCCTTGAAAAATGTGTGGAAGTCGAGAACATTATCTCGGAAAGCAAAAATGGGTATGTTTGAGGGAATAGTGGTTCCAACAATGTTGTATGGTTGCGAGGCGTGGGCTATGGATAGAGATGTGCGCAGGAGGATGGATGTGCTGGAAATGAGATGTTTGAGGACAATGTGTGGTGTGAGGTGGTTTGATCGAGTAAGTAACGTAATGGTGAGAGAGATGTGTGGAAATAAAAAGAGCGTGGTTGAGAGAGCAGAAGAGGGTGTTTTGAAATGGTTTGGGCACATGGAGAGAATGAGTGAGGAGAGATTGACCAAGAGGATATATGTGTCGGAGGTGGAGGGAACGAGGAGAAGAGGGAGACCAAATTGGAGGTGGAAAGATGGAGTGAAAAAGATTTTGTGTGATCGGGGCCTGAACATGCAGGAGGGTGAAAGGAGGGCAAGAAATAGAGTGAATTGGAGTCATGTGGTATACAGGGGTTGACGTGCTGTCAGTGGATTGAAGCAAGGCATGTGAAGCGTCTGGGGTAAACCATGGAAAGCTGTGTAGGTATGTATATTTGCGTGTGTGGACGAGTGTATGTACATGTGTATGGGGGGGGGGGGTTGGGCCATTTCTTTCGTCTGTTTCCTTGCGCTACCTCGCAAACGCGGGAGACAGCGACAAAGTATAAAAAAAAAAAAAAAAAAAAAAAAAATATATATATATATATATATATATATATACATATATATATATATATATATATATATATATATATATTCATATATATATAACGTATATGTAGATAATTACAGTCAGATAGGCAGGTAGATTTATGGGTCTCATTACCTTTAGATGACTAGGGTAATACTGAATACCAATCATGAATGCGGTTAAGTGCTACTGGTGAACCATTAACACGTTGTAATGTATCTTATTAGCACAAATGATTTCCCTCGTCATACTACTTAAGCTTTTAAGTCGCTCAGGACAACACCTGCCCACCTCCCTTTGGGTACCTAATCCTCTTGAGATCAGATGATAAACCTCGTAATGAAACATGATCATGCAAGTACATACCCCTCCAACACGAGTGCAACGTTTTCATTAACGTCCCTCAAAATTCTACCTCACTGACCCGCAATTACCGGTGGGGGTAATTCCAGTCATCTGTAGAATCTTGAGGACGAACTCGACCCCCGAGCAATGGAGGAGGAGTACCGCACCGGGTTTATCATCAGGTGATATCCTTCTGCATAAATTCAGGCTCGTACCCGGTAATTTGGAGAGAGGATGATTAGCGTGATGACATCTTGGTATCACCTGGGCAAGCCTCTATCCCCTCAACCACCCTCCCTCCGCCTGTGTTCTCCAGCCAATTAATCGAGGGAGAACTTCCGTCGACTCCAGACAATTATTAATTTCCTGTCTCCTTGTAGATCGTTGGCTAATAGCTCGTCCAGTTCCTACTCGCGGGGAAGTATATAACGAGTATATTACCGCCCTCGCTCGGATTAATCACACAGAAACCGAGTAATATACTTCAAGACGTATGAACAAGTACTTGGTGCAATCGATCGTCGCCAAGGTCCGGGCCTTCTCCCACAGTAGGGGTCTGCACCGGACATGGCTAAGCTTGGGTGGGAGACACCATGGTATCTGCATAATGGATCGCCTCGATATGCTATAAACTTGTAGATTACAGCACTGCAGGTGGTGCTAGACCCAGCCAACGGCCGCCATCATTTCCAGCTCGGCACATGTCTCTCTCTCTCTCTCTCTCTCTCTCTCTCTCTCTCTCTCTCTCTCTCCCTCTCTCTCTCTCTCAGCTACCGTCCGAGGAGGGAAGGTACGTACATATCTCATCGGCAACAACACCCGCCTGGTTATCGGCTTAGGATTTCGTGACGGTTGCGTGAGCGAGGCAACACTTCAATTTGCTGTTCAAAGGGTCACTACTTGAGTCCAGGTGGCTGTCTTGTCTCTATGCCTCACCCACGTTTGGACAGCTAGCTTTTCTGTCCACGAACACACAACAGCATCTTCAAACATCATCTCGCACATAATTATTGACAACAAGACGTTCACACGATTCGTTCCTCGTCACTATACGAGGGTTTCTTGAGTGTTACGTGCCATTTGACAGCCTCGTCCTAAGTGCTCGTAATAAGTCCTTCTCTTTCTCACAGGCCAGGCGCAACATTCTCGCGTTGTGAGACAGAATGATAACACTCGATACTGTTTAGAAATGAGGGGCAACAAATGGTCAGAACTAAAGAAAACCAGATTAACCGAAAGAAAAGGATATTCTAAACTTTAATCATTTTCAGACTTAGAATTTTCGAACATTTGCTTCATCTATATGCAAGGAGATTCTCATTCTGTATCATGCATTTCAGAGGAGTTAGTGTGTTACCGGATTCCGCCTGCTCAAGATTAAACCGTGAAGGAAAGGCTCCATGGAGGAGGGTGTATCATTAATAGTAGTGTCGTCAAAGATCTCGCTCTAAAGGAGTCTACATTTTCCTGCTACTGGAAATGGCTTGGCCTTTAGAAAGGTCGTGGATAACACCAAGACCCTTTGAGATGAATTGGTCCTGAAGTTATTATGAATGAATGATAGGAATGGCCATTCAATATTTAGTTGATGTTACAATCTATATATAATGCAAATGTGCAAGCGAAAGAGGTATAGACTGCTTCCTTGTATTCTACAAATATGACCAGCATAAAGTGTTGAGCACTGCTCCACAAAGTATGTTGGTCACAATATATGGAACTACGGTTTAAAATGTAATCCATTTTTTTTTTCTCTAGGTTCTTTTTTTTTCCCTATCATAATATGATATTCGTTTTTCTTTTTTTTTCCAATCATAACATGATATTCGTTTTTCTTTTTTCTCTATCATGACATGATATTCGCGTTTCTTTCTATCATAGTAATAAAAACTACCTGGCTATAATGGCTTCATCTCGGCATCAACCTCGAGAGAAGAGCAATCCATGATTCTGTCGGCGTCTCGTACGCCAAAAAAAAAAAAAAAGACAACAACAGATAAGCGATTTGATTCTAACTTCACCAGGACGATATAGACGAGGGACGTCTCCGAGCTAGTTCTCAATCAAGTTAACTCCCTACGAACCAGTACACTGTTTCCTGCGTTGTGGTCCTTACATTTGACGCGGTGCTTTACCTCGTGTGACTAATTGACTGTGGTAACAGAAGGCGAGTTAACTCCCAACACCCCGGTGCATCCAGGTCACAAGCGGAATGAATTTGTTTGAATGATAACAGGTTGATTTGCTTTATCATAAATGGTATTCAAGGTTAGAGTTACCTACATAGATTTGTATTAAAGTAAGTCTTGCTATATTTCCTGCAAAATTAATTGGATGATTATTTGATGATGTAGTCTTATGGGGTATATAAGGGAAATATTCACACACACACACACACACACACACACACTGTTAACAGAACGTAAACAATAGATACAAAAGTAATATTGAGAACGGGAAATGTTTCTATTTGAGAGCATTTGTGATTATGATAACATTTCTAACTATTTTGACCTCTTACTAACTTCTGTCCTGTGTCTTGGATCTTCTAACACTTTTTTTTTTAATTTCAGGTGAGAGTGCAGAGGTCGCTAGCCATGACTCCTGGGGTCAGGTCAAGGGTAGGAGCAGGGAGACGTGACCCTTGTGGGAATAGGTCAAGCGTAAGGTTCGCTGAAGACCACCAAGCGACATCATATACAGCTTGTGGCTGGCTAAGGTAACAAGAAGGATTATAATTTTTGAGACAGAGAGAGAGAGAGAGAGAGAGAGAGAGAGAGAGAGAGAGAGAGAGAGAGAGAGAGAGAGAGACCAAAAGTTTATTTTCTTCGTGATTTTTCTCTTTGTACTACGAGGAAACCATCAAGTGAATTTGTTGCGAATATTCATTTGGTTTGTTTAAGCACGTGAATCCTCACTGTGGATTCACTTATCTTTGACTTTATTGTCATTTCTTTCGTCGAGGAGGAAAATGAAACAGAATAATGACTCAAGCAGTCGGAGCAAAGAATGATTTTCCAGCCTGTTACAGGAAAAGTAGGAATTTATAATGAATTCTCTTCTGTTTACGGTTAAAACTCTGCCATAAGATGATAAGTGTGCTCTATGAGGATTGATACAGTGGGGAGGGAGACCTGCTATGGCTACTGGTGTTAAAACGCCACCAGAATCCGATGTTCAGGTTCGTTCGTTCTCTGAAATCTCAAATAACGTAAGAGTGCAATTGCAAGAATTCGTTGCTTAACCAGAATGATTGATATATGTGAGACACGAGGATGTACGAACGTACAGATAGCTTTATTACTTCGTTAAGTCTTGAGCTGCCTCCACCTCCAGAGAATTCCAAGGAAAAGGGTATTATACATCTCCCTCGGTCGGTCGTATAGCGTAGATCTTCCGCACGGTGTCGCGACAAGTTTCGTGTAAACGTCTCTCATTTCTTTCGGGTCCAGAAAACTCGTACGTTTCGAATGTGTCTATACATATCCAACGCTTTCACAAGACAGGTTAACGTAGGTGTGAATTGACAGATGTAAGTCCTCTCTTTGTCCTCTCCTTGATGTGGCCGTGTGTATACACCAGCGCTTCGACTATCTGTTTGGGAAAGATTATGCCAAACATGTCGCTATATATCTTTCAATTCCTTTAGCCCTTGTCTATGGCTTGAATAGGAAACGGTGAAGGGAAACAGCTTGCGTTCGCTCGGAAAGAAGTTACGATCAGAGGAATAAAGCGAAGAAGAAGATAAGAAAAGGAAAGAAAGAGATAAAAAAAACGATCATTAGAAGGAAGTTACGATCAGAGGAATAAAGTGAAGAAAAAAAAGGAAAGAAAGAGATAAAAAAAAACGATCGTTAATTATGCAAGCGCTGCGCATACCCCTTGCACCGTTATCAAGGGTTCTCCGTTGTTGCCGGCCTGTTGCCGTCTATCCCAGCGGCGAGCCACGACGAACTCAACGAGTTATTTGACGACGACAACCTCGACTTCCAAAATACATCCCTCCCTCCCCTCCCTTCTTCCTTCCCTCCCGCTACCATAATCTTTTCTATGGCTCATTAGGAGACTATATCTCCCTAAATCACCTGACTGGAAGGTATTTGGCGCGTTGGAGAAGGGGGGGAAGGAGGGAGGAAGGAAAGGCATCTTGAATAATTCCCGCCATAATTAGTGTGTTACACAATCGCCCAGCGCTAATGGTCGAGATAAATGTTATTTACGTCAGGGGAATTAATTAATTACATGCTAAGGGAGTTACCTAGTCAACACAAGGGAGCAAAATAAATTAGGAATACAATGGACGTGGAAAGAGTAGGATACATTTTTTTGTTCTTTTTTCTTTTTTTAATGAAGGCGTCAGCGTCAGTGCCAGTCGCCCAAAGACGTCTCATTGTTCTAATGTGGTGTGGCTTGAGCTACTTGATGTTGCCTGCCATCATTTATTTTAAGCTTGTAAGTCTCGAGGAAATATTTGAGTTATGAGTAGAGGGATGTGTGAGGTTAGTACACCTTGTGTTAGAGTCTAGCACATTTCATGCTAGATGTTAGTACACCTCACGCTAGATGTTAGTACATATCATCCTAGAGGTTGGTACATATTATGGTACAGGTTAGTACATATCATGCTAGAGGTTAGTACATATCATCCTAGAGGTTGGTACATATTATGGTACAGGTTAGTACATATCATGCTAGAGGTTAGTATGGTTAGTACATATCATGCTAGAGGTTAGTACGGTTAGTACATATCATGCTAAAGGTTAGTACACCTCATGCTTGAGGTTAGTACATATCATTCTATAGGTTAGTACACCACATGCTAGAGGTAAGTACACCTCAACTATAAAAAGTTATACGCCCTAGGTAGGACGCCGTAGATTGACGCCGACGCAAAGTATCGACGTCAAACACCGACGCCGATCTCGACATCTGGCGAATACCCAGGTCATCTTCATTATCCATGTAGTAAGGCTAAACACCGTCGCTGGGAATACAGAAGTTGTGAAACCCATAAATGTTTTACAAGGATAAGGGGTTGAAGTCTCGTTCCAGACTAAAGTAAATGCAGGGACTCATGTTCCAACAATCAGAAACTGTAAGTCTTGAGTGTCTGTCTTTTTTAATGTGGGTACTCAGCAGGCGTCAGTGTTGGAGGTTGTGCAAAGTGGCGGACGCTACTATGTTGGAGGTAGTACACGCGGGAGTGGTGGCGTGTGTTGGAGATATCATGGTAAGAGCGGTTGAGATAGAGGATGGTCCTGATAATAGTGTAAGCAGCGCTCGTGGTAATGGCGCGCGAGTCATGGTGTAAATGGAGGACCGATAGTCAAGATGGTGTAAATGGTGAGGAGGTGTGGTGATGGTAGGAGGATGTAAATCAGGGTGATGTGAATGGTAGGGAGAGATGATGATAGGGGTGGGGTTAGGTATGGTAGTCCTCACGGTGATAAGACAGGTAGTGGTGATGATGGTGGAGGAGAGGATAATGAGGATGGTGTAAGTGATTCGCATTAGCGGCGGGGGTGGTAGTCACCTCCGTAATGAGGCTGGGTCCAGTGACGGAGATGATGTAAGTGACGGTGGTGTGGGTGCAGCAGCGGGGCTACATACAAGCTGGTGTGGTGGATTTGCTGGTAAGGGAAGCTGTGGCTGACGGTAAAGTGAGGAGAACGGGGGGGTTGAGGGAGGAGGAGGAGGGAAAAATGTACTAAATGTTTTGTAACGCAGCAGTTTCCTAACCCCGAGCCATGTTTTAACACATTACCTGATAAAGCAGATTCATTGTCTAGCGCACCTGCTTAATGGATATATTGCCATATTCCGTTCCTAAAAGCCGTAAATCAGAGCTCTGGGTTGTAAAATGTATTGCAGTGTGACTCGATTTGTTTATCATCTGAGCAAGCGTTTCAATCGTGCCGTTCGAACATCCAATGATATGTAGGAGAAAGGAAAGCATTGTTCGTAATTTGGATACATCGTCGTAATAGATGCACCCTTTTTAATTTTTTCTTTTCCACAAGAAACGCCTATTTTTTCCTGTCCCATAGCTTCTGAAAGGAGATATTTACATTATTTACTCTATATCATCTGATAAATTGATATGAGAATAGATCGGTTGAGTAATCTTCACAAGGAACTGAAAATTTCAATGGAATGCAATGGAGATGTGGGAGGGAGGGCGATTGTCTGTCTATCTTCGTATTACCTCAAGTTGCTCGCAGGAAGGCTTCTGTTGCGGCCTGGAGTCGGGTTGTGTTCCCTCAGCTTCAAGTGTTAAAGTACTCGAGTTAGCCACAGGACAAGTTAATTGGTTAATGTCTGCGTGTACACGTTAGTTAAAAGTTTAGCTCCTGATGGCTAGTTGAAGGTCATTTGCTGGTGTTGGATAAACTCCATGAACAAGAGTAAACTGATATATGAGATATGGTCATTCGAAATCCAGGTCTAAGTGCTTGGTTAAGGGACTGATGGTTAAGGGACTGATGTATATGTTTATAAATAGAACAGTTATTATGTTCCGAAGGCCAGAATAGTCATAGCAGTTAGGTGCCATGACGTCATACTGAATTTAGATCATCTATAACAAAAAAGATTAACTAAAGAACCTGAAGGAGTAGACGTCATTTAGCTCAGGGTAAACAAATATGACGAGGAAATATGGAAATCAAGAGAAGAGAAGAGAGCGGCCAGAGACGGGTGATGGCATGTGCCGCTGTTAGGTTAGGCGTCAGGCGTCATGCCGACTCGAGTTCCGATAATCCATTTCGCCCAACATTATCGGGAATATTCAAATTATGATGTTTACCCGATTTCAGCAAATATTTGCCAGAAATATTCTCGTATATCTTATGATTAGTGTCTATTGGATAGTCTTTGAGGAAAGTACTGAATATTCGCTAGGAAGATATTTGACCTTGTTTTAGCCAAAATTACACGAGTGGTATTTTAGATGTGTATTTTAATCATAGTGTGTATTTTAATCATAGAGACTGAGGGTGAACGAATGTGACCTTTTTTTGTCTTTTTCTAGCGCTACCTCGCGCGGGGGGAGAGAGAGAGAGAGAGAGAGAGAGAGAGAGAGAGAGAGAGAGAGAGAGAGAGAGAGAGAGAGAGAGAGAGAGATGTTATTTCATGTGTGTCGGGGTGGCGACGAGAATGGATGAAGGCAGCAAGTATGAATACGTACATGTGTATATATGTGTCTGTTTATGTACATGTATGTATACGTTGAAATGTATAGGTATGTATATGTGCGTGTGTGGGCGTTTATGTATATACATGTATATGTGGGCGGGTCAGGCCATAATTTCGTTTGTTTCCTTGCGCTACCGACGCGGGAGTCGGCGATTATGTATAATAGAATAATATATATATATATATATATATATATATATATATATATATATATATATATATATATATATATATATATATATATATATATAAAATATGGAAATTGTTGGCCCTCTTGTAAGTGGACTATACAAATATCAATCATTCCCTTCCCCCCCAAAAAAAAGAAAGTTAACATATGAACATACCTATTTCTTGCACGTTTTAGTGGACAGCAAGAAGTCTTGAAATCTAAGATTAATACCTTTAGGAATACAAGTACGACGTGTGATGCAAACTGAGACGAGAAAATGTATATCATCTCCTTTCAAACGAAGCCAGAGAATAGGGAGAAAAAAGTCTTCTATAAAGAATTAAATCATCTACGAGGACACCAGCAGACAAGAGATTCAGATATTCTAATCTCACATAGGAGGTTATATCCTTCCATAGATAGTCTTTTGTTTCTATCCGGTTGTTGTATCTCCTTTACGCTACATAACGGCCACACAATCAGCGCTCTCACCTGCCTCCCTCACCGCGAAGTCCCCCGCCGACGGCGGAACACGGCGCCGAACTCTCCCTGACGACAGAATGTAGCGCAGGAAATAGAGAACACGTAGAGGGGGGGAAATGTTATCTCATGAACCCTCATTTTCTAGAGCAAGATAAGATGTCAGGCGAAAGGATCGGCGAGAAAGTTCCACAAAAAGCGGTGAATTTATACAATAATCGGCCAGCTCGAGAAGTGCCGTGGTACAAGACGTTAATCTAGTGTGTATATATATATATATATATATATATATATATATATATATATATTTCACGGGACTCGACCTGCTTGTGATATCACCAGGAATGAAAGTCAACATAAGCGCGATTGTCTCATCTTCAGTTGAGCAAATGGAGTGTAGGTTCGCTGAGTGTTAACTCCCCGCTACAAATGGGTTCATTGTGGGTTCGATTCCTAGCTGCGTCATTCGGTCTGTTGTCCAACCAACCAATTGTCCATCATTCTCTTAAGGCTGGTTGATCAATCTGGCACCTGGCTTAGAATATATATATATATATATATATATATATATATATATATATATATTTATATATATATATATATATATATATATATATATATATATATATATATATATATATATCAGAAACAGATGTTGTTGAAGGGAACCATAATTGTAGTAGAAAAAATTAACCAAATCCCACAAACATTTTGTTTTTGTCTCGAAAAATGTTAATTCTTAAGGTTTCGAAGTATACTAACCTCATCAGAATTTGCAGTTACTATTGTGATAGATTAACTGGTTGAATACATAAGGCTAAGCACTTCAGCAATTTACATCAATATATGTGATGGCAGAGCTATATATAGTCACAGTACAAAGTTCGATTAAAATGGAGCTTTGTTTTTTATTGAAATTTAAGCCAACCTCTTATCTATTGCTCGCATAGATTCCACTGTTCGTAGCATTTTTGTTTTTCAGCTGTTACGAATCACTGTAGAAGAAATGATCATCCACTAATTTGAGATGATTTTATTGATATTTCTGAATGTAGTAATAAAAGTTAAACTCCAAACAGTGGAATCTGTAAGAACAATGATTAAAAAGTCATCATTGATAATTCATCCTCTTCAAAATTATATATTGTTCAGTAATTGTCTTGATAATTGTCTTAGTCTGTTATGATATAATTTCAACCATTCGTTTTCATTTTAAGAAAATATGAATATTTAATCTTAATCCTCTTGAATTTGCATTTGCATCTTTTTGAATTTGTATTTGTATTTTATGATTACATATAGATGTTGTGCTACATATGTTATTGTAAACTGCATATGTCGTTTGCTATAAGTTTTCAATCAGTAAATTTGTTATATTTTCAAATGTATATTCTGATGAGATAACATATTTGGAAACGTTGAAAATAAAGGGTAGTTATGATCGGTGCTTATCTCTTTCTACTGTGTATATATATATATATATATATATATATATATGTATATATAGATAGATAGATAGATAAATACTTTTCAACAGCCAGGATTCGAACCCAAGACCTTTTGCGTGATAGACGGAAACTCTAACGGCTAGTCTATGATCGCCCCTAACAGGAAAATAACTATTTGGTCACAAGTAATCGAATAATTTATGCAGAAAGAAAAAAGAGCAACTTGTGCCAAGGAGGAAAATTTGACAGCCACTGAAGGTTGGTTAACTGTGCCGTTATGACATACACCCCTTTGCCGTCCACGCCACGGAGAGATAGACAGACAGACAGAAACCACAGCCGAGACACATTGGTCGAATGGTGACAGAAATCAATAGAAAATAGATGACTTGATGTATGCGCATCTTCACAAGTCATCTGTTAACACACACACACAGACACAGAACAATCGCGCATCATGTAATGATCATGTAATGAGCTTGTAGTGTCATTCATTTGTTGAAAAGAAGAATCCAAATACATAGAAGAGAATTCAAAAATTTTCATGATTTCACTGTTATCTCCTCCTTAAATGATGAATGCCGAGCGTCTATTTACATTTTCTAAGCACCGTTCATCCCACTGTTTTTTTGATCTGCCCGTTCTCCTTCCACCTATAAATTACGGCCCCTTATTTCCTCTAATGAAGACGGCTTGGAACCCCATTTTTTTTCTATTGGAAACAAATCGCCGTGCATGTAAACTACGCTTTATGTAAACGAAAAAAAAAAAAGAATACCGTATGGTAATACATGGGCAATCACATATGCAAATTGGGGCGTCGGGTCTATGATCATCTGGGTTGGGCCGAGTGTTTGGATATTTGGTGACCATTACTGTCCAACTTGCCCCTTGTGAATGGCTAGGTTCCTCCATTAGTACCGGACTTGCCCTTTGTATATACTTAGGTTCCTGTATTAGTACTAAACTCGCTCCTGTAAATGGATAGGTTCCTCAATTAGTACCGGACTTGCCCTTTGTATGTACTTAGATTCCTGTTTTAGTGCTAAACTCGCTCCTGTAAATGGATAGGTTCCTCAATTCGTGTCGGACTTGCCCTTTGTATATACTTAAGATTCCTCTATTAGTACTAAACTTGCCTCTTGTAAATCGCTAGGGTTCCTCCATTAGTGGCTGACTTGCACCTTGAAAATGGCTGAATTCCTCCATTACTGCCGCCACAAACTGTTCTTTCAAAAAGGCAGAACTTGGTTAAGCAAGAAATTGTGTCGTTGATTCGAGGGGAAAGAGCAGAAAGAAGCACCCTGAAAGAGACATTAATCCTACAGTAGCTGGCCAGCATATGAGAGATATACGAGAACAACAGACGAGTGGTGCAAGACAAGGAGGGAAGAGACACAGATGTTTTGGAAGGGGTATTGTGAACAAGGCAAATGATTATCCAAGGACACTTCTCTATATGTTCATCCGGAGCAAATTCTTGGTTGAAGATCAAGTAATCAGGTGAAGGGACTTTGAGGAGAGAATTATAAAGGATAAGGAGGAAATATTTGAGGAGCAGAATGATGAGTTTGAGGTTTTTCACAGTGGAAGACGATATCAGTTCCCCCAACATGAGTAAGGAGGGCTGGGGAAGATGTCTTGAAAAGGATGGAAAGTGACGGATATGTCTTGACCAGGTAAAGCTAACTTGACCCACATATGGCTCATGGTCCTGATGATGTCTTCCCATCCATGATGGTCTTGATGATGTCTCCCCATCCATGATAGTCCTGATGATATCTCCCCATCCATAAGGGTCCTGATGATGTCTCTCGTCCATAATGATCTTGATGATGTCTCCCTATCCATGCTGGGTGAATGTGCGGAGACACTTACCAGGCCATTCAAAATTCTTTGATAGGTCGCTAGTCACTGGAAGAAGGTGTAGTTCCAAAGATATGGAAGAGGGATCATGTCGTGCTCATATCTAAGAAAGGTGATAGGGAAACTGTGCTGATCTACAGGACAATTTCCCTCAAAAGTGTGGATGATTACTGGCAAAAGAGAAACTATCCAATTTTGAGGCAGCACAATATTAGGGAAAAGAAGTCATGCTTTGCAGATCTCTTAGACTTCGATGTCAGGGTGACTTCAATCTTCGAGCAAAGTTATGCATGGGTAGAGTGTTCATGCTCAGAGTGCCAGGGAACTTTTGTCATCATACCGCACCAGAGGTAAGGATGCTAGAGCTATACAGCCGCCAGGAATAAGGAGACGACTCTTTCATTCGATAGAATATTATCCCGATGGACGGGAGAAAAGGACACACGTAAGGAGAGCATCGTCGATATATGCTGGGATTATCATCATCATCATTATCATATTATCATTATTATTTTATCATCATTATTATCTTTATTATCATTATCATTATCATCTTTATCAGTGTCATTAGGTCTGATTGAAAATACGTGCATCTGGACAACACGTACACACAGTACATCCCACCAGAAACATTAATAAATCATATAAAACAGAAACACTAAAGAACACAGAGCCCATACATCTTAAGCCCAGGACACGCAAAGAACCTTTAGAACACAGCATTGAACACTTACACTTCAAAATATAAGTCATGCCTCAACATGCAGCACTTAGCACTTACACCTTAAAGTACAAGTGTTACTTCAAGGAGCAGCCAGCACTTAACAATTATACCTCAAGGTTCAAGTGTTGCTTCAAGGAACAACCTCAAGTGTTGCTTCAAGGGGCAGCCAGCACTCAGGAGACCCCCAAAAGGATTAATGCAGACGCTTGTTTGTGTTACTTAGTCCAGAATCATGATGGTATCAGCGTCTCCAGCATGTAGGGCGAGTTCTGTGTGACGGCCCGACACTGCCCTCACCCCAGCCATGGATCATTGTTATTTAGCTTTATGTCTAAGGCGGGAGGGAGAGGAGAAGAGGATATAAGAAGGGAGGTGAATATACAAAGGAGGGTATTAGAAAATCGGGATGTGGAAGATGAAGAGAGCGTGTGGTTGTACAAAGAGTAGGTGTGGGTGAGGAGGAGGAGGAGAAGGAGTTACGTTAATGGTGGCTCTGAGGAAAATATGAGGATTTTCAACTGATGAAGGAAGTCAAACAGTAGTTTTCACTAATGATATACTTACTGACTTCCTGCTTCAAGAGATCCTTCTATCCTTATGAGGTTCCTTCAGGACTTAGGAAGCTGGCCACGTCCACCGGTTAGGACCACAAATCATAAGGTGTGGTGTGTGTGTTCGTCTATGTGCAGAAAATGCCGGGCAATGCAATTGATTAGAAAGTGATCGGTATCTTCCTGAAGGTAGTTGCTTCGTGGGTATTGATATATTATGGTATAGTATCAACTATATATCTATATACCCATACAGCTACATCTACAATCTTAAGAGTAATTAGTGATAAAGTACAGTTTAGCGGAGGAATAATGACTAGTTAGATAAAAATCATAATCTTTGTTCTGCCTTGATGAAGGAGCTGGAAATGGAAACGAAATATATGAGAAGGACCGAGAGGGAAGAATGTAGAATAGAAAAGAGCCGAACTTCTATATTAAAAAGGATTATGATTAAGATTAGGATGGTAGGTGGGAAGGCACTAAATATTTAGGAGGGAGATATGGAAGAGAGAAATGTGGTGTATAAGGGTAAAAAGACAAGTATGAGGAAAGTTAGGCGAAACTGGGTTAAGTCCTGCTATTCTTATTCATTCTGGAAGTGGAGGTCAAGGAATGAGGAGACAATACAGAGGATGGGATCAAGATGATGTACAAATATATACATACAATTACCTTCCCCATCTTCATCAACATTATCAACATTATCATCAATACTGCCTCAGGGGAGAGAGAGAGAGAGAGAGAGAGAGAGAGAGAGAGAGAGAGAGAGAGAGAGAGAGAGAGAGAGAGAGAGAAATTAGCCTGAATTTAACTCGGTCACCCAGGGAAGGAAACTGATAAGTGGTCATCATATCAGGTCATCTTGTATCCTTAATTAGTAATTACAGGCAATGGTTAATTCCGTGTTGATTTAGCGTTCGATATCAACATGGACAAAGAGTAGATGGATGCAGTGGAGGCGTCAAGTCTCCATTGAAAGACAGGTGGCCATAGATGTGCTGAAGATAAGACAAGAAAGAGTGGAAAGCTAATGTTATCATCAGACTCTTAACATGGAACAGAACTATGTTCTTATGGAGATGCAGATCTCATCAAACTCGAGAACACGATCCAATTAGTTTCTTGAAGACTAATACATTACGGACGGCGATTTGAGGCTTATACATCACGGACGACTAATGTACAGTAAATGTCATTAAGGCTGATACACTGTAGATGAACGTAACAGTAAACAAGCAGCTCCATAGATGATAAAGATCACAAGGAAACAAAAAGAAAGGGATTTCCCCGTGTGTGTGTGTGTGTGTGTGTGTGTGTGTGTGTGTGTGTATGTCTGTCTGTCCATGTGTCTATGTGTCAGAAGCAAAACTAAATACTGCCCGTATTGTAGTCCCCAAACTAAACGGATGTAAACAAGTTCAAGAATATTCAGCAGCACCTTATAAGCTACATGCAAACTCTCATGAGAGGATTAAAAGAACGCAAATATGCGGCCTTAGAAAAGAACAGACATTTTAATTCATATATGACAATATAACTGAAGAGATGAAGAACAGCATTACGTGTGTCTCTTAGCAAGGAAGAAACAGTCTACAAAAATATCAAGGGACACACAAAAAGATACATCAGACTAGAATGTCTTAAAGACATGAAAGAAGATGGAAAACACATTTACACCAGAAGGAATTAGAGACGTGCCGTTAAAAACAACTACAGAAGCATTTGAAACAAAGCTCGTATAGTGGTTGAAGTCAATTCCATATGTAAATGAATGTGTCGGCGAAGAGGAAAAAGTAAATGAAGCTCTGACAACTCGTCCATAAGGAGAGTTAGGACTGTCTCGCCGTCTACTGGACAGAATGAGGAATGCTTCCCATCGTATACGGAGAAAGAGTGAGGACTGTCGTCCCACCGTCCATTAACAGAGAGACGGTTATCTCCCATCGTCTACGAACAGGATGTATATATAGACTGTTTCAAGTCGTTCACAAAGAGTGGTTACTGTCCCGCTACCGTCCACCCGTTACCGTCCACAGCGAAGACTGTTTACCCTTCGTCCTCTGACAGAATGGGGACAGTCTTCCATCACCTACAAAGTGCAGACAGCCTCCTCCCTCCCCCTTCAGCAGCCGCCCGCCTCCCCACATAAATCCGTCGTGATCATAAGACAAATGCCAATGGTGTGATGATCCCATACCACCACCGTTCTTAACCGGACCCGCCCCGAGCCTGCGCTCTGGCCTAAGACTGTGTTTACCCTCACCAAACTTATGAGCATCTATGGAGTCTCAAGTCTATGGCGTTTCGGACCTTAAGGACAAGAGGTAATGATGGTTATCTTCCAGGGCGACGTCTGAACACATTCAATACACTTTCCCCTTCGTTCTACTTTTTTTCAGAATGTATCGTCTAAAGTTATATTTGAAGAGAGCAAAGGCCTCGGTAGAGTTAGCCCTCTCGAGGATAAACACCTCGGTAGAGTTAACTCTTATTCTCTCTCTCTCTCTCTCTCTCTCTCTCTCTCTCTCTCTCTCTCTCTCTCTCTTTCTCTCTCTAGGAAACACACGTCGCGAGCCGTCGAGTCTATGTCAAAACAAAAGAAATAATGCCAGGGCGTCCGCGACAGATTTCAGCAAAAACTTGTAACCTTTTTCAGGTGTGCGTCAATCGTCTTTTGTTTCCGTGGACCGATCTGGTTTACTATCATTTCCCCATCGCGGCTCATTTCCAGCAATTTCCAGCAATCAAACAATCTTGAGTCTATATTTCCCCTGTCATTTTCTCCAGACAGGTGGGATGTGCGCTCTTTCGTTCCCGTGGCGTCATCTGTTCCCTTAAGCCATCGCTGCCCAGCTGATTTTTTTTTTTAAGTCGAACTCGTGTCTGTATCTGTTATGTGGTAAAGCACCTCCAGGGGCGGGACGACGACGACGTCCTCCTGCAGAACAAACTAATGGTATGCAATTCAGGCGAAGTGGAAGACCGTGGAACAAAACCTGGCTAGGCATTGTTGTCAAGTTATCGGACGCGCTCGGGCAAAGGATGTCGACCATTTGATACACAAGGATGTTGTCAGATTTTTTTTTACCCTGTTTTTTTTTCTTTTCCCCCTCTGCATCACTTCCGTGGATAGTCTCTCCAATCTACTAATGTCGAACACTGTAATTATATAGCCGTTCGTTACGTAAAACCTTCGAGGACGTCCCAACGCCAGACCGAACTTTTGTATAACATTTCAACTCCTCCCGAAGACCTACATTCTCTCTCGCTAGCGGTTATGCGTGAGGCATGATGGCCTCGGCTGCGTCAAGGAACCCAGGATTACTGGGGGCCCGAGCATGAAGGGCGGGATACTCGAGGTCCTAACCACAGGATATATCAGTGACGGGTTAGCCGTAGGACCAATTCATCAAGGGATTATCTTTTCAGCTCCGCCACCGTTGTCTTGTCGTACAAAAGTGTCGAGGGCGGGCAATGGCAGTATCGCGGCCTTTACATGTGTTCCTCCCCATAGTGGTAATGTCAGTGGGTTATCAGGCCATGTTAACAAGACGATTTTATCGCCCAGGAGAAGATTGCCTGTAAATGTGGCGTTTTATAAAGTCCCGCTGTGCATTTCCTGTGGTAGAAATTGCCGAACTTCCCAGTTTGGGTTGAATTTGATGGTCATTGATAAGCTGTTGAACCGCAGTATCTTTTTTGTCTCTCTGTGTGTGCGCGCGCGCGCGCGCACACACACACACACACACACACACACATTTAGAGGTAGGAGTTGCAAGGAACCAGTAAGCAGGGAAGTGATACCGCCTGCGTGTGGCAAGAGCTAGTGATACATTGCCTGTCAAGTTCCCCTCCTTTGCCCTTGTCTCACTTTTCTGCCTCACACACACACACACACACACACACACACACACACACACACACACATGAGGTGTTAGCATTCAGTCCACGAAAAGATACATTCCCTCCATCACACACAAATCAACCAACAACCTGTATCTCGCACAAATGTGTAGTCTTACATATAATGTTTCTTGTGGTGAACACTAAGCGTTAACCCTACCAAGTTTTGAAATCCCATAGGTAATAAGTTCAAAAGATGGGGCTCTTCAAGTGTATAGCACCCTCTCCCCCCCTCCCCCCCATAATGCATAAATAGGTCATTAACTATGATGACACAGAGCTTCCATGGGGCAGTGGTTAACGTTGTGACCCTACCCGTCTAACGGGTCCGGATTCGAATCCCAGAGAGAGGAGTCGGTTCACAGCCAACACAGCTGTTCATCCTCCCCATTAGTGTCGGTCGATAACCTGGCGTGTGTATTTTCTATACATAAGGACAAGATATGGTATATCTAACGAGGTGAAGAGATGGGCCAACACGAGAATAGAACCTTCTCCCCTAACACAGAAAGAGTAGAGATGACTTTAGAACTGTTGAGTCATGATCATACATAAGTGAGAATTACTGCGATGGTTTCGATGGCTGGTATAGTATAAGACAGGTATAAGGAAGAGGAAGACATTAAAGAGGGGAGTGAGAGAAACATTTAGAAATAAGAATAACTGGTTATTTATGTGGGATGGATATTGAATAGGGAGGATTGAATGTGAGTTTGATTATAAACGTGTCTGATTCATGGAAACGCAGTTATTTACCAGATGACTGTAGACGAAAGTCAGTCATTGTTTCACTAGAAAGAGGTGTAGGAACTCATAGAATTACTCTTTCTTTATTGGATGGGTTAGGTCGTTGTGTGACCGTGTTATTATACAGGTCGGGGGAATCCCTTGTATTGTGTGTGTGGAGAATAAAGTATATTTAAGAAGGGAGAAAAGGATGGGCACATTAGATACGTTTACTTAGATATCTACTGGAGAAAACCGTAGGGACAAAAGTGAAAAGAACAAAGCTCTTGTAATATCTATGGATATTAAAAAGTATATGATATAAAGTAGGAAGAGATAGGACTTCTAACAGTCTACGGTATGCGCCGATGATTTCTGAAGGCTGTTCGGGACCTTTACAACGAATGCACATCTATAGTGCTCTTGTAAGAGTGAATAATACTATAAATGAAACGTTTAGATAAATGTTGAAGTGCGTCAGGACCACGTAATGTTACCAGATTGCTGAACGTTCCTATAGATGAGGTATTACACTCCCTGACAAGGAGAGAGAGAGAGGTGATTGTGGGGTACAGATGCGCCAAGGTGGAACAAAATGGAAGTTGCCTCAGTTATTGTATGCAAATGACTGTTCTGGTCGTTGAATCAGAGGAGGAGTTGGGTAGAATGTCAAGTTGCTTTGCTGATGGGTGTAGGAGGAGGAGGAATGTTGAAAGTAAATGCAAATGAGAGGAGGTTGCTCGATGTGGAAAGAGATGAGTTTTCACAATATAATTTCAGTATGAAGAGAAATGAAATGAAAGTTCCAATTTAGTCGAGACATTTCGGGGTTGTTAATGAGTAAGGATGGTAGTGGGATGACTGAAGATGAGAATAGAGAAATGTAGAGAGTAACCACAGGTGCATGTGCCGTAGGCTGCTGTAGATAGGAACGAATCTAAATATAAAGTGTTTAACTTAAGAATCTTGTATGATGGAGAGTGTTCGACTATCCCACTATTGACTGTGTAGAGGAAGGACCCTCCATTTCCTCGGTCTAGCTCGGCAAGAAATAGAATAGAATCATATCAAGAATGATTATCTTTTGCAGTGTAGCTGTAATGTGGTGAATATATGGAACTGGGAATCAAAATCTCGAGATTATACGTAGTATGATGGCTTTCTCAGACGCATGAAGGAAACTCTTTGTTCAGATAGCTCGACCGTTGTGGACATAGTGTGTAAGTGACGTGATAATGAAGATGAACTCCGCTCACATGGAAGATAGGCAAACGCAGTGAGTCAGTTGTTAAGGGAAGATGTACTTCAGGTGTAGCGATATTGCTCTTTGGGTAAGGATGGAAGTTTAGGACGAAGAGGCAAAGAAGTCTTAGTTGACGAATGAATTTAGTGTAGGGACTGGAAGGAGAAGAGAAAAGAGCCAAGTGACGACTTTCCCTCTTAGGCTCAGTCCTCTGTTCTTAACGCTACCTTGCTAACTCGGGAAATGACGAATATATATATATATATATATATATATATATATATATATATATATATATATATATATATATATATATATATATATATATATATATATATATCATGGAAATATATATACGGTATATATTGAGGGTTCGAAGAGAAGAAGGTTGGGAATAGATATAGCTTGGCGATTTCAACGCACGCTAGAAAATGATCTAAATTCTTTTTTTTTTTCTCTCTCTCGCTCTTAATCAGTTCCACGTTTTCCATCATTCATATATAAAAATTAGATGTACACGATTCTTGTGAAACTAGGAATAGCTGTTTATCGACAAGAAACAAATAAAATGAGTTGTAGATGATATTTGTACCAGCAATAATGTGCATGAGAACCTATTTTATATAAATACGTACAGAATGTTTAGATATATTAGTACTAACTCAAGACCTTATGCCTTATATTGTTTGCGAATGCTTTCTTAAACGTCTGAGTTCTCTTGTGGGGTCAGGAGAAAGCGGCGTGACAGACACCACAGAAAATGGAATTACGTTCAGCCGTCAAATATTGTGACCCATGACTGATGTAACTCGGCGTCCTGTGGTACTGCTGATCATGTGACAAATCAGAGAAAGAGAGAGTGAGAGTCTCTTTATTTTAAGCAATCTGATCACATCACTGTCCACGGATCAGAGTCAATGTAGAGTCCGATCCTGTACTCTGATAAGGGGAAAGGGATTATAATAGATGAGCGTATATTGAGGTATATAGGAAAGACAGAGAACAGAAGACTGGGTTATCTACTGAAGGAGAATTATGTTATCCTACATTTCTACTCTGTAAATAGATATAGGATAGTTAAACTAGTGGTTCCTACCCACCTCCCGACTCCTCGAGTCAGTGTGTTGAAGCACTTATACTCTCTCTTCTCTATTCGAAGCTCAGGTAGACGTCTCCATACAGTAAAGGAAATGAGATACCAGGAGATCGTGAGGCTATGGCGATAATAGGAACCAGACCCTGTACAAAAGTAGGAGGGGAAGAGTTCCTCCTTGAAGCTTCGTTTCCGGGAATCATGAAACTCATGTTCGCAAATGTACAACATGGCTTTATTATACACCTGGTTCTGTTGTTGGCATTATTTATCGTTGTTGGACGTCCTAAATTTTCTTTATATCTTTCTATATTCTTTTCTTTCTTTCTGCCAAGTTATTCCTTATAATTTTCGTACAGAGTAACCTCATCCAGTCGTCCAAGGATATAAAGCACTGAATACAGCAACAAGTAACTTAAATTAAGGACGTAGAAGTGAAAAAAAAAATCTCGTCTTGACTTCGAAACTAACTCAGTGTACTTCCTTATTACATCTTGTCTTTCCCCTAAGATGGCATCTGGAACCCCATATCATTTACTGAGTCATACACTCACTTTACCCTCGTCTGAGTTTCACACCCATTCATAATCGCGTCATACGTGAATTACTCGAATTCGTACTTCCGAAAAGCCAAAGACGATAGTAGTTGTCAGAAGATACTGGGAGGGATATTGTCCCCCTATGAGAGATTATATATAATTAAATAACAAAACAGGTTGAGAGAGAGAGAGAGAGAGAGAGAGAGAGAGAGAGAGAGAGAGAGAGAGAGAGAGAGAGAGAGAATATCGCTGCTCATGCACTACTCACATTATGCAATCCAGACAAAAAAAAAATTGGTTCTCAACTTATTTTCATTTGGCCTACATAATGTGATGGGCTGCAGCGGATGGGGCTTATGGGACGAACACGCAAACGTGACAGGCGGGTGAGGACCAGCCACCTGTTCCCACACTGAACTAAATTTCATTTCACGGTCGACATGGCAGAGTGGCTGAGAATGTGGACTCTTCCTTCTTCTTTTTTTTTTCGTTACAAAATAATCGTGGGAGAAAAAAAAAGAAGAATGGAGAAACGATTCTGGAGAGTGTGGAGAGTGAGGGGTTGTGGAAGGGGAGTGGGGGTTGTAGGGGAAGTTGAGGGGGGAGGGGAGGGGATGGAGGAGGAGGAGGATGGTTGGGGTTTGGAGGGGTTGTCGAGGAGGTGTGAGGAGGGGAAATCTGGAGGCAGGTAAGGAGGAGGAGAAGGAGACGGAAAGGATGTGTGAGAAAAGCGAGAAAATGGGATAGATTAAAAAAAATGAGAGGTAAAGAAATGTGTCGCCCAGAGAGAGAGAGAGAGAGAGAGAGAGAGAGAGAGAGAGAGAGAGAGAGAGAGAGAGAGAGAGAGAGAATGAAACATAAGTCCCACGTGCACTCTCTTGTAATTATCACGTCGTCAGGGGACGAGGGTGGGGTGTATCTTGTATCTCCCCTGATGATGTGATTATTACGCGAAAGTGCAACTGTGACTTTTCGTGCTTCATTTTCTTCGCGGTCATCAGCAAATGCTAGATCACGCTCACCACTATGACCTAAAGCAATATATATATATATATATCTATATATATATATATATATATATATATATATATATATATATATATATATATATATATATATATATATACACGAATATAGTGCATGTGAACGCGCACACTCAGAACACGCAATAACCTCCAACAGCCAGGACTCGAACCCAGGACCTCTGTGTAATAATCGAGAACGCTGACTCTCGACTATGATCATAGCCGAGTGGTTAACGTTCCTGACTCTCACGCAAAGGTCCTGGGTTTGAGTTCTGGCTGTTGGAAGGTATTATGTGATATATATGTGTGTGTGTGTGTGTGTGTGTGTATCGTTTTCTTTCATTCTTGAGTGACAGCGCCAGGAACAAGTGAAAAAAGGCCAGATTCGCTCACATCCGTTCTCTGTCATGTGTAATGCACCGAAATCACAGCTTTCTGCCCACAACCAGGCTCCACAGACCTTTCCATGGCTTACCCCAGCCGCTTCACATCCCTTAGTTTAGTCGATTGATGGAACTTTAACCCCAGTACACCACATCGCTCCAATTCACTCAATCCCGTGCACACCTTTCACCCTCCTGCATGTTCATCCCTAATCCCTCAAAATCTTTCTCACTCCATCCTTCCATGTCCAATTGGGTCACCCGATTCTCCTTATTCCCTCCACTTCTGACACGCATATATCCTTTTATGTCAGCCTTTTCTCACTCATTCTCCATATGATCACTTACAAATTCACATATTATTATCACCAACACTCCATGAATATGTCTGAACCATTTCAGCACAGCCTCTTCAGGTCTCTCACACACAGACACACACACACACACACACACACACACACACACACACGAACTCATAAACAGATTCATGAGAGATCCTCCATATCATGTTCGTGAAATAATAGCCATGATGCTACCGGAATGATACCCTTAAAATTTGTCTAATTATCAGCATTATCCAGGTCATCAATGTCAGCATAAAAAGCCTGCTCGACCTCAGGCGAGCAATTTACTTTTTTATAGTTTGAGAAGAGAATAAGTGTGACGTTGTAAACTGGTGTCTAGATATGCACGTAACTAACTGCTTGACGTTAAACAAGCCAACAGGCTTCGCCTTGCATCATGTTCTCTTCTTGGAAAAATATGGTTCACAAAAACACACACATACACACACGTATATATATATATATATATATATATATATATATATATATATATATATATATATATATATATATAGAGAGAGAGAGAGAGAGAGAGAGAGAGAGAGAGAGAGAGAATATCATCCAGATTTACCTTTCTTCATTTCCCGTCTCTCCAGTTCACGACCCTTTTCTCTGTGCATCTGAGAACAAATAAGGATCCATGTCATAATTGTGCCAACCGTCAGGAACATTGGTTTTTGTCCAGGGAAAGAGGAGTTAACCAGAAGGAGACGTGCAAGACTTTCATCTATTTTGCTGGATGACTGGCCTTAGGAAATGTCTCGAAAACTGCCTCGAGGAATTACTAGGAGGACTGCCGCTTCTAGGACTTTCTTAAGGAGTGCTTTAAGGACTTTCCCAAGGCCTGCCTGTATGAATGCCTCAAGGACTTCCTCAGGAACTGCTTCAAAGAATGCCTCAAGGACCGCCTCAAAGACTGCTTCAAACAATGCCTCAAAGACTGCCTCTAGGACTGCCTCAAGAACTGCTTAAAAAACGCCTCTAGGACTGTCTCAAGCACTGCTTCAAAGAATGCCTCTAGGAGTGCCTCAAGGACTCTCGACCTTCTCAGAAGCAACGTCTTTAGATCATGATTCATGAAGGATAACCGACGAGTGTACAGGAATACAGAGGGTGTCGCAACAGTGATGGTGATGAAGATAATGACGATGATGATGATAGTGATGAGGCTGGAGAGGGCTAAGTAGATGTACTCACAGTAATAGTACTGGCTGTAGCGCTAATTACGTAATATTACTATAATTCTCAGTATTTTCCATAATTTCCAGTACATAATTCTCAACAATTTCTATAGATGTGGAGATCGTCGTAGAAATGGCATCCATCGAGGACTATCCACATCCTCCATGTGAGGCTAAGGAATTCCCCTTGTGGTACCTCTTGTGTCCCGTTCCCTAACCTCCGCTGCCAACCTCCAGCCGCCGGATCTCTCAGTGTCCCGGGGAACTTTCGTGCGTGCCACGAGGACATTCCCGCCGACCATATATCTATGCAGCGGTAGGTACGATAACCATCTAGCTCAGTGGCGTGCAATCGGCCGCTTAATGATGACGACACATCAACAACTGGCTAGGTTCTGGTGTACACACACATAGACGCCAGACGAACAGCGGACGTAGAGCAGTAAACGTTGCCTCTCGGGGGTAGTGTGTGTGTGTGTGTGTGTGTGTGTGTGTGTGTGCACATAATAGGCTGTATGGGTTTCGGAAATGACCTTGTGAACCAAGAGACTCTGACAAGCTTTATGATGACTTGCTCATTACTACAGTCCTTGGTTACTCTAAAGGTTTGTGAAATACTTCTGCCTGGCAGACCAAGGTTTGTCCCGGGGTCGTCAGCGGAGGGCATAAAATGTCTCAATTCGTCTGCGTTTGCATTCTTTTTATAGAGTGAGATTAGAGACCCCAGTCTTCGATAAGAGGATGTAATTCGCACCCGATTAGATCAAATTTTTCCCCTCCCCAACGCCATGAAAACTTCCTTGACTGTTTTAGCGCCGATAAGAAAGCTCGTTAGGGCGAGGGATGAGAGGCGACTATGGCCTGGACCTCACAATCATGGAAAACCACTGCACTCGTGTAATCATAACTCCTGCACATCCTTCACTCGTTAGGAGGGTGGGGTGTGGATGGGGAGGGGGCAGCCGAGCTAAGGTGGAGGTGAGGGAGCAGCTGCTGGGTGAGTGGTAGCGTGGTACAAGTTGCACGGATGAGCACGGCCCGTCTGAGGACAAGGTACAAGTTGCACAAATGAGATCGGCCCGTCTGAGGACAGGGTATAAGTTGCACAGGTGAGCACGACCCATCAGAGGACAGGGCACAAGTTGCACAGGTGAGCACGACCCGTCAGAGGACAAGTTGCAAGCTGCATGGTTGAGTATACAACCCATTAGAAGAAAGCGGCGCGTTCCCTCCCTTGCCACATGACAGGAAGAATAAATTCCACTCTCACTGTTTAGAACCTCCCTCCAGTCATCAGACACCGTGATAACCATCTCAAACATTTCATCAATCTTAACGTCCTCTAATGCCCCAAAGAAATGGTAGATGAATGTACATCATGACTTAATCTCACAGGCGGTAAGTGCATGATTGCTCTCTCTCTCTCTCTCTCTCTCTCTCTCTCTCTCTCTCTCTCTCTCTCTCTCTCTCTCTCTCTCTCTCCCTTCTGTTGTTGTTGTGAGGGGAGACCGAAGCGATGCATGCCAACGGTAACAAAATGCTTGTGTGATATTGGGAGAGGAAATTGACAGTCGGGATTATTTATCACCCAATTAAAGATTGGGAATCATGGAATAGATGTACTTTCCTTTTTTTTTTTCTTGCTATTCATGGCTCCGTCGTAAATCTTGTGTATTCCTTGGTTCGCTTTGGGGCTCATTTGGTTAATGAAGAAAGGCAAGGGTTATAAGCTTGGGCCGCGGACGTCAAGGCGCGTTCTCCGCAAAATTATGTCCAAGTCAGGATTGTAGGTACGGTGGGGACTCTGTGGACTAATGGGTGATGAGGTTACTCTCAGAATTCGAGAACCACGTTCGACCCAAGGCGCCAACCTAGGAGGATGAGCGGGTCATTCGTCATGCCATTCATAACCCAACTCTCTCCTCTCCCAGAGAAGACAAAGATCATCCAAAAGATTCTGTAAGGGTTATCGTTCCTTCAAAGTGTCCTGATGGCTTGATAAAGCTATCCAGTACACTGATGATGACAGATACAATCGATAGATCCAGCGAGGGAAAGATAATGAACAACAGGAGTAGGGGGCTGTGAAACCCTGTATGGATGATGTCTGTAAACTGTTACGATAATTAGCGTCTTCTTTTTTTTTCTCTCTCTCTCTCTTCCTTCGGCGAGCATGAGTCCAGGAGGAACTCGTCTAGGTTGCATGTGAGGAGGGTATTGATATTCCCCGCCCCGTATAACTAGGTGCTTAATTTGACAGACTTACAAGCCCTTCCTGCGGCTTATTAACACGCGTTGTGGCTATGCCTTGCGCCGGCAGGGCTCGGCCGTGTGTTCTCCTCCAGCGCTGGTACACCCTGCCGACGCTTGGGTTAACATGACACCCCCTTTAACGCACCTGCTGGCATAACTTTTCTCATACGCCGAGCTAACGGATTCACCTCATGGCGGGCGTAGACGAAGCCTTCTGTGCACATAAGAACACGGTTTCACATGCCATGTGGCCAGCTCGATAATACCACCGCCCCCTACCCCAACCCCCCTCACCGTGCTAAGCTGACGTGATGTGGTCATATTCTCTACAGCAGTGGCTCAAGGATCGAACTCCCTCAGGCTAGTTAAAGCTTCTCTTAGTAACACAGAGGCCACAACACGCTATTCGAATGGTACGCCACTATCACTGGACTATACGGTACTGTACTGCCCCATGAGAGGTCCACAACGAACACGTAATTCGATAGAAACGTATTAGCCGTAGTCCCACTTTGGTCGTGAGATTAACCAACGTATCTCATAAATGGGAAGTCATTGCAATTGTTGAAGATCCCACAGATGTCACGTCTGATGTTCAAAGAAAATTCAAAATATATTAGAATGCTACTTTGAGCGGAATTCGATACAGCTTTCTTTCATTTTTGAATTTCAAACTAAAGATATAAGAATATTTTTGATGACCGCAACAATTTTTCTTTTCCTTTAGGGCAAGGTGTTCAATAGACAAATAGACTAATAAAGTCAGACTGGAGTTACATTGGTTCTGAAGTACAGGAAAAACGTAACTATCTATCGATAGAACACCAGACACAACCTCAATCATGTATGATAGATAGATAATTCAGCCGGGTACGAAATTCTTAGCGATTCCAAATGAAATAAAATTCAAGAACACTATATATATATATATATATATATATATATATATATATATATAGTATCCTTTCCGTTACATAATTTCCTAACCCTGGTCAACGCTTGCATCTGTTTTTGCTTCTTATGCTCCGAGGGTTTGTGTGATATCAAAGATTCTCGGCAACGCTCGCAGTCAGCGATGACTGGATACAAAGCAGCAGGAGGCTGTAGCAGCAGCAACAGCAGCAGCTCAGGCCACAAAGAAGGTCACTTTCCTGGAAACATTTATTTTCTTTGAAGCTCCCTAGGAGGCAAGTCCAGCTACCGCATGAGAGGAGGGGAAAATGTGTCCCAAAATGTATTTTTGTTTAACAAGTCTTACGCGCCTTTCAATACTGACTAGAGGCAGAAAATAGAAACATTAAATCTGAATTGTAATTCTGATGAAGACACTAATTAAGATGTTATCAAGAATGAGACGTACGCGTAGGTTTCAGCAAATGTGGTTATTCTATTTAGCGTTTGTATGTATTCCAAAAGAGTAACAAGAAACTTATAAGACTTCGTTAAATTTTTTTCACCATAACATAAGACGTCAAGCGTGGAAAAAATAGACAGGCTAACCTACATTTCAAAAGATGTGGACTCTTGGTTTGGATTATCGTCCCCAGAAATATTACTGGAACATAACATGGAGACAGGTATAGCTTCTTACCTGACGACTCCTAGTAAAGTTTTTCGAATTATCCACTGATGGCCTGAGATTCTTAGATATGATACGAGAACAGATGGATGTAGGGATCTCGATAGTTGCAACAACTTTTCTACTTGGCAAATCGATCAATCCCCATATAAAACAGTGCAATGAAGGTAAATGACTATATATATATATATATATATATATATATATATATATATATATATATATATATATATATATAACGTCCATTGTATCTTGACTTTTCAATATATACTGAACTGTGGGTCGCAGTTACAATGAACTTGAAATGATCGATCGACTCGACAAGCATTTACGAGTTAATCAGCAATTAATCATTGATAAATATAATACACGAAGTCTTTGTTGTGCCAGTATGCGACTGTATGTTACCTGAAGAGCTACACACTCGTTCTCTCGAAATACCTTGTGCATGAGAAGCCACATTTTTTTTTTCCTCTCACTTCTAATATGTTTATTCATTCAGTCGCTTCAGGTGGCTCGGCATAATTTTAATCTTGAGAAATAGTTCCGCCTCTGTTCTCGTGACCACGGAGCCTCTGAGTATGCCAACTTCGGAAGTGTTATATACACTGAATATCAAGAGGCAGCATATCATAGAAGGTCACAAACCATCGATGAATCCTGCAAGAAATTTATCTGATCCTTCCCTCTAGGTTAGTGACTGGTTTGAGACCTGTTCAAGTGAAATGGTCGGTTTTTACGAACATTACTGATTATCAGAGGTAGACAACAAACAGATTACGGGAACATGCAGATACACACAAACACACACACACACACGTGTATATATACATATATATATATATATATATATATATATATATATATATATATATATATATATATATATATATATATATATATAGAATGTATGTGAGTGTGAGCTTCGACGAATATGTTTGAAATAGTAAAGATACTCAGTAGCAGGTGATAAGACTATATGGTGTGGCCAGAAAGCAACTAGAGGCAGTGAGGAGTTTTTATCAAGAGAGTGAGGTGGGTGTACAAGTCGTGAGAGAGGAGGGTGCGAGCGGGACTACGACAAGGGTGTGTGATATCATCATGGCTGTTTAATCAGTTTATGGATGGGCTAGCGAGGGAGGTAAAGGCGAGGGTCATAGAAAGAGATGTGGTCTTGCAGTCTGTTGGAGGAAAGTGAGGGAGAGAGGGAGTGAAAGTCTTTGAGGTGAGTCACTTGTTTGCTGATGACACAGTGCTGGTAGTAGACTCGATCGAGAAACTGCAGAAAGCGGCGTCTAGGTTTGAGAGAGCTTGTAATAGGAGAGTATCCGAGTGAATGTACATAAAAGTAAGCATATGAAGCTTGGGAGGGGTGAGAGAGAGAGCTTGTTTCGAGTGTAAGTTTGAATAAGGAATACCTGGAGGAAGTGGGGTGTTCCAGATACCTGAATGTGAATACGATAGCAAATGGAATTATGGATGCTGATATTATCCATAGGATGATGGGTAGCAACATCAAACATGCAGCAATAAACTATACAACCGGATCAGTGGCTTGGTAAGAACAGAATGTCTATTACCACAGGAGTCGTCAATCACTCTCTTAACCCCAAGCACATATGAATCCCGCTCAGGCACCCTCCAGTCCCCATGAATTGATAATCATTCGCATTGAACAGAACACCATCCATGGTAGGCACACACTACACTACACACACACACACATGATATTCAACCCCACACCAATAACATAAGCACAGAAACAACAGACAAACTAAGTTCCCTCAGAACACTAACTGGCACCAGATTTGGACAAGAAAAAGAATGGTGAAAACTGAGGTCTGGGAGGTATCATTGGCCATTCCTTAACCACCTGCAGTCGATTTCTAACTTATCGAAGCACAAGAAAAGATAGCGTGTAGACGAATACCATCATATGAACTCGGGAATGATGAATTTTGTCCACATTCAGTTCAGAGTTCCAGATTTTAACAGATACATAAAGAATCTCTCATATAGACCTTAGACCAACTCAGGAAATCTCTCTTCTCTGAATCGAGGATAAAGACTGTAGGTGCAAAGTTTTCTTGTTGGGCGAGGATATCGAGCAAGGGAAAATTTGAAGGGAAAAATCAAGGAGCAAAAGGGTTGCAGAGAAGAGGGAATATAGATAATATCTGTGTGTTATAGAGAAAATGGAAGTGTGATGAAGTACTGGACAGAAGCACAATGCAGGTGCCAAGCCAAATGTAGATATTCACTAATAGGCAGCACAAGGCAGTATACCTCTATAGTAATATTAACCTTGGCCACGGAGGAAGACTGATATTCAGCCCATGGAGGAACCTCCCAGGGCAATCTGGAACAACAGATGCAACCCCCCACCAGAGGAGTCTCCCTGACCAGTGGGACTGAGAGGGACTGCTGCTTCTGCATTCCCCTTTTGCTGTTCGCATCCCTACGACGGTGCTTCCCTGGTAACTGAGACCAATCGGTTCCACCCACGGAGATCATGGCAACTGAAACTCTCACAGTGTTGGCTTCCTGCCAACTGACATATATCGATCCGACCCCTATGGAGGTTATGGCAAATGAAACCATTCGATTTAACCTCCAAGGAGTTGCGTCCCCGACAGATGAGGGCAACCAGTCAGTCCAACCCCACTTGAGGTTGCGGTAACTAAGAACATTCAGTTCAACCCCACATAAAGGTGCTTTCCAGGCAACTGGAGGGAACTGACTTAGGTCAGCATCATCATAAACTACTACTGCAGCATTTCCATATGCGTATATGGCGTTAGACGCATCCTTCCTATTCTCTTACGGCTTTATAACCAGCAGTCTAAGAATATTTGTTTGGTCTAGCCTGACATCCTCTTCCTACATCCCTCTTGTTCCTCAACCACGAGAGTTCAAATCTCGTTGTTCGAGACGGTCGACGAACGTCCTCTCGCATACTCCGCTTATTCTGGGAAGGCGACAAGCCTTTGTGATTCTTGACAGTCATTTTTACACCCGCTACTTTTACACTGAGGAGCAATCAACGCCTTCCTTCAGTCGCCGTGGAATAAACTCATTTTTCCTTTCACGCTGATGAAGATTTTTCTTTTTAATGTCATCGCCTTCCATTATCCTCTCTCTCTCTCTCTCTCTCTCTCTCTCTCGGCTTGGATGGGAAACTGAAGATGAAATTTGCTCTCTGTAGAAGGTACGGACTACGCTAAGGTCACCACAAAAGACTAAAGGAACCACAAAGAACTGGAAGGAGAAAAAGACATATGAACGTCTATGCGTAGTACAAAATAGGTGAAGGAAATAGATTTCTTAAAAGATGAAAAATGGACGTATGGAACGAACAGAGTAATTAAGTGTACAAAAATACCTGGATATATTGAAAAGATGTCAGGCAAAATTGTGTTATTGTAATTCCCAGCAAGAGCTTTGGAAAGATACTGAGTTGTGCTGCCAAGTGAGTGAAGACATTCGACTGGAGTTACCCTCGAAACATATCGAAGCGAAATTAGATAATTGGTTAAGAATAACACCTCATCAACCAAAAGTTAATTAATCATAGAAAGTACCATATATATATATATATATATATATATATATATATATATATATATATATATATATACTTGCATGCATCGTTCCGCTCCTTCGTCACTTGAGCGTATCGCTATCTTTCACAATACCTCCCAGACACCATCACATGACCTTACTGATCACCAGGCACTCCATTAAGCCTCGATAACACCTCTTACCCAAGAAGATTTCAAGACTCAGGTCTTGACCCCTATATGGTCATGCACATCTGCTATACACAGGTCTGCTTATAGCATTGACCTGAAGATACGGATGCTAATTCATAGCTTTAGAAATACAATTAGAGCCATAGATATTTTCTTTGAAGCTAAGGGCTAGGTATAGCTTTTAGCATCCAGCTTCTATGCTGATAAAAGGCTGTTAGCTTTAAGGAATGCCTAATTTCTTCTCTGTCTTGACGGTGCTTCTAATTCCCTTTCCTATCTTAGAAATGTTCCCCTTCCTCACGAGGATTGTGAAATTAATTTCTGAACATATCTGTCGGGCCTGAGGTTTTCATCATGCTTATGACATGATTTTTGACTTTGATTCAACTGAAGATATATTCCAGCCACTTTAGTATAACCTGATATACAGATGAATGATTTAGGGCGACCCAATCGTACTTTGTATACAGTGTATCGTGCATTGCATCATAGGAAATTTTGGTTTACAAGAATATTTTGTCTTTTTTTTTTGCCGATGTCAAATATTGATTCGTCAAATATTGATCAGATTCACTGTTGTGGGCCAGCGGCAAACCAGAGTGGCGCCCTTCTCCTTCGCAAGATACTCTAGTTTTGCGTGATTTTATTCTTATGTTAGATGAGACGACACGGGAGAGAGAGAGAGAGAGAGAGAGAGAGAGAGACAGAGAGAGAGAGAGAGAGAGAGTGAAGGTTAACAAAGGGCAGGGGACAAGGAGAAAAGGGAGATTAAATTGGAGATGGAAGAATGGAATGAAGATGATGGTGAGTGACTGGAGCCTGACCATGCATGCGGGTGAAATGCATGCACGGGATGGAGTAAAGTGGAACGATGTGATATGAAGGGGGTCGACTTGCCGTCGATCGACTAAACCAGGGTCATGTGAAACGGCCAGGGGGAAACTGTGGAAATGTCTTGTGGGACCTGGTTGAAGATAAGGTGCTATGATTTCGGTGCATAGCACTGAGTAGCTAGAGAATGGATGTGAGCGAATGTGGGTGTTCTTCGTCGGTTCCTGACGCTACCTTGCTAACGCAGGAAACGACGGAAAAGCATGAAAGAAAGAATATATATATATATATATATATATATATATATATATATATATATATATATATATATATATATATGAACCCTCAATGGAAGAAAAACAGATGGGATGACTATGGACCGACTGCGCAACAAGATTTCGAACCTGTGACCTCAACCCAGAGCGGCCCGTAAATACGTCATGGTCGGCAACGCTAACCGTTATCCCACGTTCTATATATAGAGAGAAGAAAACAAACAAACATGAAAACCGTGAGTTTTTACTGGCAAAAAAAGAAACACGGAACACTACAGTGACATAGAAAATGGGGAAGGATTTCGTTACAGAGCTGGACATGTAAACCGTCAGTTTGGGATAGGTAGCAGTGCAGTGTACAAGGGTGTCTTGCTTCTACCGAAAGTGGAGAGCGAACTGGATTCCATCGAAGCTCTCTGGCCGTACAGGCGTTGGAGGAAGGATAATGAGGAACAGGATAGCGGATGGCTACAGTACAAGGCGACGAACAGGAAGCGTCAGGTCATTTCCTCGATAACAGGGATAACATTAGAGTGAAATTCGTGAAGGTGGACGAGGGAAGATTAGATGGTATCTTCCCCAACTGGTGTTGGAAAATGTCCAGCATGAGGCTTGACAAGGCGCTTGACAAATGGTGAGGAACACGAAAGACCTAGGAGGATAAGAATATGTATAGGGATACTACAACCACACTGGCGGCGGGAGGACAGAGATTTTTCCTTTTTTTCTTCTTTTTGGCAGATCAAAATCTTGTGTTCTAGAATCTTAAGTGATCGTTAGCTTCCAGCATTCATTGTTAGATATTATCACAGGATGAATGCACAATAAAAGTGTTCTGGAAAGAAGAAGAAGAACGGTCTTTTTAGAATGACTGGTGACTGCTCGAGTTTCGAAGGCACTGAAGATGACAGCGGAAGTGTTCTTCGGTCATGCAATGATTGCAGGAACAGAAGTGTGAGAAAAAATATAGGAAATTGAGGTCGTCAGCATTGAGAAGAGAGGAATGCTGTTGAAATAGTTATAGAAATGACTGTTATGGAGACTGGTACCGTCTATTTTCAGAGTGTCGTTGGCTTGTGGTCATACGAATATCATTATTACATAGGGTAAAACAGAACTATCGTGTAAATCAAATGTCTTTCAGCATCTTTAGCATAAACTGTAAGAAAGTGACCTATCTACTTCTACTACTGAGTGTATGGATACTGCTTTTGCGTAAGGAGAGGTGTCCAGCAGGAAAAGGAACAGAAAAAAGACCACACGAAGAATGTCCGACTAGAATAACTTGAAGCCTAACTCAAAGCCCCTATTCCATACCACGGATTAAAGCTGTCCAGTTCATGATGGGAAGTCGCTTATAATGTCAAAACTCATGAAGGTGAACATCCACGGTTGCTTGTATATGTCAAAACCCATGAAAAGGAACATCCTTAGTGACAGTAATTGGTGTGGAGTTGAGGGGTTGAAGGAGGTTGGTGTTAGAAGACAGGTTGTACAGTGGTTTGGATTGCTCTATCATCAAAGAAATTATGGGAAAACTATAAATAGGGCTGTTGATCCCCGAGTTGCTCTTGGTTTCCTATGATGTACGGTGTCGTAGGTTCTTATGACTAGAAAAAGAAAATATACAGTGTATGAAGATTACCATACTATGCAAATATTTCTTTTTCTTCTCTAATGCGTTATACATTGGAATCCTATGTTCTGACAACGTCATTCATCTCACAATAGTACGTTCAACGATAACTACTGATGAGGGAAAGGGATGGCTGAGGCTGCTCAAACTGCGCATATTCGTATGTGGTTAAACCTCACTGAGAATAGAAATTCGGAGTTGATTAATGGATTACTTTCTGTGTCATAGCATAACAGAACTGCCTGCCTTTAGACCATTCCATTATTTTCAGAGCTAAATTCAGGACCACTATTATTCCCTTTGGTATTCATTTCTTTTTCTGCTTTGTAACTCTGACGTAAGTTACGAATTCTAACTTAAAGACCTTAAGCAATCTACAGTACAACGAAAAGTTCCCTTCTCCAAACATAAGTCTTTGGCGTCGAAAACAGATATGTACAGCAACAGCAACGTTCATACAAATTCACGAAAACATAAATCATATGTATATTTCTTTTACTCCTCCTTCAAGAAAATGACATGATTTTTTTTTCGGTAATGCTGATAAACATAAAGAAATCATTGGTTTGAAAATTTCAAATTTCCAACCGATTTGAAGGAAGGCAAATCGTTCCCTCACATCCGGGTAAGAAGTTGAAAATGGCTGTTAAGGTAAGATGGTTGGTCGTTTGCAGTGGCTGAGATTTTTTTTATATATATAAAAACACCAATAACATCAAGCACTATATATTTTTGTTTATATACATATATAATTTTTTTTTCGGGGGCTTCCTCGTGAAATCTAACACTGATGAAGATCCCAAATTTATTTTTCACGTCCGGAAAATTTACAAGAAGGAAAACAGAACTCGTCTTAAATTTACGACCTAGGAATCTTGCCTGGCAAATCGTAAAAACTGGAGGAAATGGAGAAATAACTCAAATTGGTTGCCGAGACAATTTCCCATGACGACTTTTGGCATCATCATCAACATCATCATCTTCGTACCAGCACCACCAGTCACAGTTTACGAGCCAATGAAGACTTTGGGCGACTCCTGAAATTTGTACCTATGTTGAATCTTTTGTTTTGCAATCTTGGATTTCTTGTTCCTGGATGGCAAATAACATGAGAATTCAGATGATTGCGAATGGTGAGCTACACAATTCCAGCCACCCGCCATTTCTGCTTCTGTGTGTGTGTTCTCTTTCATGCGTAGTTCTATGCGCTGATGTTTTCTCTACAAGTTCGCTAAACTGATTGACGCACTGAACTCGGCGATAACCCGATCGGACGCCTGTCGATACACTGTATGACGTATTGATAGCAGCTAGCGATTTGTTTTTTTTCTACCTAACTAGTGCACCAGTCAAGGCGCCCCTTTGACGTTCGTCGGAAATTATCCTACGATGGAAAAAAAAAGAGACCTATTTCTTTAACTCTATTTCCCGATGCTTCAGGTTATTTTGGCTCTCCCATCAGTGCGAGAGCCTTAAGAGGATGATTATCGGTAAATATATTATCTACGAAATTTTTTTGCCTCCACTTTATTCCCCTAAAGTCAAAATTCTCCATGAACAAGTTGGGCCAAAATGTCCGTAGAAATTCAAACGTGATCTATCGAGTGAGGAGGATTCTTCGCTCCTTTTGAGTAGGCTTCTTCTACTACACTACTATCTATGTGGCGATTCATCATTTTTGTCTTTCAACCAAGCTTGTGTGTGTGTGTGTGTGTGTGTGTGTGTGTTTGTGTGTGTAGGGGTAGGAAGTAGGAGCGGATGGGATTCGTTAGGGGGGAGAGAGGATGGGATGGGGGATGAATGAAGCAATTGGTGGGTTGGTCATTAGTCTGCTTGTTACGGGAGAGTGAAAAGGTTGGTAACGAGTGGTAATGAGGCCAATTCCATAACTCGGGTTAACTTGAGCTTTGAGTCCAGGAACTCTAGAGGTGGTTTAGTCTTGCAGGTACGCTTGATATAGTACTTAAAGCTAATTATGGTGTAGATAAGGCTAACCTTCGTAAGAATACAGATTAGGGTCTGTCTGGTTGTTTTGCGATGGTGAGAATGTAGATGAGGTTTAGCGCAGCCGTTACTTCCTAGGCATCTGTATATAAGTCATAGACTGGTTAGTTACCGCAGAACGTACGTGTCTCGTCATAATCAGACGAGTTGTAATACAATTTATGGTTCGATTGTAAATTCTAGTCATTCTGAGGCCAAAAACTTACAGTATAAAGATTTCTCTTTGGTAATATCTGGTTCTTTGAGGCGATGTATCGTTCTTTGAACGATGTATGTATGTTTTTAGGGCTACGTATGATCCTTTAACGTGATACATGTATGTTAAAGTGATATACAGTTTGATTTGATAATGTATAAGGCTTGGATAGTGAGCCTGTGGCTCTTTTTTGATAATAATCAACGTTTCAGTTAGATCGATACCAAGGAAACGTTGTTCAAAGGTGCTCGTGGTATAAACTCAAAGGGCAGGAGGGAGAATCGAGTGACTGGTACATACGTCTTTTGCCGAGAGGAAGTGACTAATTGTATGCATGATGATAGGGTCAGGCGGTAGTTTACTGAATCATATGACAAACTAGTCTGTTTCAGATGTCCTGGGAACACGAATGCAGTTGAGAAAGGCAGCATATGCTCTGGCTCATTATAGTATATATATATATATATATATATATATATATATATATATATATATATATATATATATATATATATATAATGCTGATAACCACGAGGAAAATGAAACACGATCAATTCCCAAGTGCACTTTCCTGCGATGATCACATCGTCAGGGAAGATACAAGAATAAGACAGAAGACGCAGAACAGTCAATTGATATATCAAGAAGAGATGTAGCTAAGACGCCATTGGTAAACAAGCATTACCGGATAGTGATGTTCGGGTTGATGGTGTTCGGGTCTGGCATCATGCCTGTCATAGTACTTCATCATGTGCATAGGAAATGGATCTGTTCACAAATCCTGCCTACGACAAAGCTCTCCAGTATGTATAGACCTTCACCAATATCAATGTTACAATTCTTTGTATACTTAGTAATACAATATTCAATGATATTACTCGTGGTAAAGGAGTTGGTTAAAAACTGAACGAGCGTTACTTCAGTCATTATGTTAATTCAGTTATTAATTGCAACTCCTTTATCACAAGAAATGTTTCATCTCTATTATTAGACATAAAAAGATTTATAACATTAATGTTAGTGAATGTCTACACAATCTGGATAGCTTTGTCGTGGGCGAGATTTGTAAATAGTTTCCTTCCCTAACCACACAATAAAATTTTTATGACAGGCACGATGCCAGACCCGAACACCACCCACCCGAACACCACCATCCGGTAACGCTTGTTTACCAATGGCGTTTTAGTTACGTCTCTAACTTGTATATCAAATGGCTGTTCTACGTCTTCTATCTCATTCTTGTATCTCCACTGACGTTGTGACCACTACACGAAAGTGGACTTGGGGAAATTATCGTGTTTCATTTTCCTCTTGGTTATCAGCAAATATTAGATCAGGCGCACCACTGTGACTTTTTGCAATATATATATATATATATATATATATATATATATATATATATATATATATATATATATATATATAATGATTCATGTTTATAAGTGATATACTATTTTTGTTTCCCTCGTGTGATTACTATTGGTGAATATTGGTCATGTGTTCAGGGGGTAGAGTTTTGCACAGGTGTTGCTCCGTCTCTTAACCCTGTATGTTTGTACCATGTCCTTACTCCAGTGTAAACACACACACACACACACACACACACCAGGTACCCATCTTATCGACCAGCGATTAGGGCAGGATGAACATTTTGGTGGACTATGGACAAACTGCCGCGACCAGGATTCGAACCTCTGTAGGTTTGATCCCAGGTGGCCCGTGCACGCGTGATGATCTATATCGCTAACCACTACACCGCAAGAGTTCGTGTGTGTGTGTGTGTGTGTGTGTGTGTGTGTGTGTGTGTGTGTCCATAGACATGTTCATATACGAGGCGATTTTCTTCATTCACTGAAATGGAAATACAGCAAATATCATGGGAAAAATACCGGCAAAATAAAACGGAACTGAATAGCTTCCACAATACTTATATCTCTGCATAATGCATACAGTAATAGCAATGATGTTTTAACGCAGTAAAGCAACAGTTTAAGTACAGTACACACACACACACACACACACACACACACACACTGGAGTTTACAATAGCATTAAACTGAACAACATACTAAGTAACGGTAACAGTGATAACGATAGAATCTTGGTCAGGATATGTGATATCAACACTCGTCGTAATATAGACTTCGACAGCACAGTCACCAGGACCACTAAAGGCAAACAATGAAAACATTAACAACAAGACTAGCGAAAGCATTCACAGAAGCATGGACGTCGTGTGTAACAGCCAAGAGAACAATGAATTCAAAATGAAATAAAAGTTAAGTGCATGGTATGCTAATAAGATTTATGCGTATATGTTCCGAAGTGCCGACTGGACTACCAAGAAAGTAAAGAGCAACAGAGTTGACGAGAGGAGCCAGTAAAGAAACCCTTACAGGTTCAGAGGGACAGGTTCAGAGGGAGTATCGTGACTGCAAACATATTGTATTGCTATTCAGCCACATGAGAAGCATCTTCTATGGCTACAGTGATTAAAACAACTACGGTACTATCTCAGACCAAGAGAAAATCCAAGAAAGAAAAAAGAACATAAGAGCAACATTTACAAAAAGGAATTCAAAGAGTAACAGATCACTGTGTCCTCTCGAGGCTACAAATTAGTGTGGTTAGGTCAAAAAAAAAGATTCACATGTTTCAATGACCAAATCCTACAAGATTTTCATGTAAGTAGGGAGGTGCAAATAATAATATTCGTGGACTTTGTGCAAAATATTCAAGTCTATTCTTAAATGTATTTATGGTACTGCATTCAACCACCCTGACTGCTAAATCACTCTATATGATAACAATAATCTGAAGAAAATGTATATTTCATGGAAAATGTTTGCCCATGACTTTGTATTCAGTACTGTAATCACAACAGCCACTACAATTTACCTTAGCGATAGCAAGAGCCACATTATTTCAAGAAGAAGGAACACAAGGAAACCTTTACCGCAATAACGCCAAAAGCTGAAGATGCACAACACATCACGCGACCCTCTTGAACGACCTCTTTTGTCGTGATGGCAACGGCTAAAGAAACGGCAATAAGAATCGCAGAAATAGACTCTACCATAACTATGGCAACAACTAAAGAATCACTCACAAAATAAGAATTCCCTCATGAGCGGCATCTGTCGTGGGAATGGAACCAACTGAAATACCAAAACGTACCGAGTCAACCAACAACAGAGCCCTCAAGAACAGCATCTGCCGCAAAGAAGGCACTAAAACTGACACTTAGCCAGTGTTAGGAGGATCTCTGTCATAGCGGCCGTGAGAGCTGAAGAGTCACAACAGCGAGAATCATGGGACGACGACGGCAGCTGAAGAATCACTTCAGAATCTACATGTAAAACTTGTAAACGTCGATATACAAAGAGCTAAAACAACTGGACGCATGAGCAACAACCTGGGTCGTAGTGATGGAAACGACGAAACTACCTTGAAGCAAGAACCACGAGAACTACCTCCGTGCCAACCATGGTGCCAGCTGAAGGCTCAGAACAACTCTAGCGGAATGGCCACACTCTAGGAAGTCATAGGGGCAGCAATATAAGCAGCTGTTTCAGTTATCAGTTGCCCAAATTCAGCTATAGCACCTAGAACCACAACCATCACAACTTGCATGAGCAGCAAATAACAACCGATCTCTCGGTAGCAGCAGTATGGCAGAAACAATAACACTAAAAGCAATAAAGGCAGCAGGAAAAAAGGTAATATCAATCAACTGAAAAGAAATAACAACAAGAATAATAACATCAGCAGGAGAAGCCGTAACAGCAGCAACAAAAATATAAAACAACGGCAAAATATGTATAAAACAACAGCAAAGTATGTATAAAACAACAGCAAAATATGTATAAAACAACAGCAAAGTATGTATAAAACACCAAAATATGTATAAAACAACAGCAAAATATGTATAAAACAACAGTAAGAAGAAAAATACCGGCAGCAGTTCCCAACACCAATGGTAGCGGAAGAGTAAGTCATCAGATTTATCGTCTGATTTGTTAACTACAGAAACCAGCAGTAGCAACAGCAGTAGCAGCAGCAGCAGAATCTACCAGCAACAGGAGTGTAAGAACAGCAACAGAGGCACCATTAGCCACAACAGTTGCAACAGCATAACAGCCATAACAAATTACGAAAGCGTTAGTAATATTTACAACAAAATCTGCGGTGAAAATGTATAATACAACAATAAAAGGAGACAACACGAGCCAGCAACAGCAGTAGGTACAGCTACAGGAACAGCACCAACGTAGCCAGCACCAGCAGAAATACCAGTAGCAGCAATCAGGATGCATTCATTATCAGCAGATGGCAGCAGTAGCCAATGCCAACAGAAGAAGAAGCAGCAAGCAGTAGGGTTAAGCATACTCAGCAGAACTTAGCACATTAGTGGCAGCAGCAGCAACAACAACACTGGAAGCAGACTCAAAACTAGTCGTGTAGTCAGTGGCAGCAGTCATATCACCAGCAGCAAATGTAGAGGCAGAAACAGTAACAAGAACTGCACGGAGACGAGAGCAGCAGCAGCAGCAGTAGCAGCAGCAGCAGCACCATCACTAGGATCTGCTCTGGTCTGAAATATTCTCGGCTGGCGGGGTTTTGTTCTTCTATCATCCCCTCCATCGCCCACCTGGTCACAAACACACATTGCAATAAAAATGAGAAGCAAATCACGTTATCTCCACGTCTGGCTGAGCCATAACTCTGGAATTTGATTTACAGCTCGCCAGAAGATGGAATCAGCGAGAACTAATACCAAAATGTCAGCGTAATATGTCAGTTAATTGCATTTATTTACTCTGCCCGACGTAATACTCACGCACCTTCACAGCTCTTACGTGACTGAAGGAAAAATAATGACCTGTTTCATTAGTGGGACATAAAGATCCATGTAAGGGATATTGTACACGTGGAATATAGCTCGTTGCGGTAAATTAAGTGGGCGGCCTGGGGACCTGGAGTCGGCACCCAGCGTGCGGACCTGCCCAGTACCTCCCACTAGGCGGGACCAAGCTGACGTCAGAAGATGGCGGCCATATTGGGCGGAGCTTATGGCTATTGCTGACTCGCTGCCTCTAACTTATCTATAAACAACATTGTTTAATCTATACACGAACGTCTGGGAGTGCTCAGACTTTGTTCTCTTAATATGCAAGTTGTTTTTTGGATCGAGATCACGCGATAAATCTGAATAGTAAAGTTTGTTAGATTAAGCAGAATAGAAAAACATGGGATATTTTTCCTGGTATGGCATCACCCAGAACAGTTAGCTGGCAAGATTGAGTTTCAAGTTATCAGTTGATTTTATACGCTAGTGAATTGTGTAGGTAAGCGAATTATCGGTGATTTAATGGGTTGTTTGTGAACATGCAAGAACAAACACGCATCAGAGCCAGGGAGAGTGAAAGGATTAGGGGTAAAGAGAGGGACTGTCATCATGGACTGTTGTGGTATGGCGATCGGCGCATGCGTGCCTCTCAATTCGTCCCCCAGTGAAGATTATTTGGGTGTTTATAGAGACGTCTGTCACGGTAAGGGAGGAAGGGAGATATGTTCTCAAGGGAGAAGGGATGACTTGTTTTCCTAAGTGGATCCACAGACGGTAGGAAGGGAAGACATATGTGTTTGTGGTAGAGTCCTTCACTTGCCCCTCCTGGTCGGATGTGTTGGCGGGAACTCAGGAGAAGACATGAAGACCGAGATAATATTTCTATGCGATACATAAGCGCATTCGAGAGTTACAGTTGTAATATTCATTAACAATGAAATGAAAAAGCAGGACATTGCTTTATTCAATCGTTGGATTTATAGATTCTCTCTTCTGGGCGGTAGAAAACGCAGTTGAGTAGCGACGTCAGCACACGACCTGCCGATGTAGCGGGTATCGCCGCCGCCAGCCTGGTAGACCTGCGCTCGCTCGCCGCTACATCATCGCCACCCGCCGAACCCTCGATTATCTATTTCCACACACACAGGCGTCTCCTTCCTCACTCTATAATCCACCCTACACTACAGTGGGGACGAAGGGTTAGTTATATTAACTCGAACCTCGTTGTAAATTATGGGAAGCGTATGTTATCGATGCGATGGGAGTTATGCGAAGGGTAGAAATATGTGAAAACGTTTCACCCCATAACAGTTGAGTACTTATGCCTCATACTGAACATAGTTAAAGTACAGCCACTCATTATACTGTTAGATAAGAGAACTCAATAAGAAGGATGAAATATTCATGGTGATATTTTCTTCAGGAAAGTAAGTTCCGCGAGAGAAATATAGATGGCCACATCCAGGTATCGGCGTTGTATTGAACGTTTTGAATATTCAAGAATTAAGGTTTGCTCAAGTTCATCCATAGCGTCAAAATAACTAGCTCTCGCAATTAAAGGTATAGAAAAAGAATTATATATATATATGAATATATATATATATGTATATATATATATATATATATATATATATATATATATATATATATATATACACAGGAAATAGAGAGTTAGGGACGTCAAGCTGTCGTCTATTTTTCTGTAGATGTCTTGAGAAATTGACGAAAGCTTCCCTGCGTGTCGTATAAGGCGACTAAAAGGGGTGGGAGCGGAGGGAAGCTGGAAATTCTCCCCTCCTATTTCAATTTTCTAAAAGAAGGAACAGAGAAGGGAGCTCAGTCATCTTGACACTACCTTGCTAACGCGAGAAATGGTGAATATATATATATATATATATATATATATATATATATATATATATATATATATATATATATATATATATATTATATTGAACTCTCCCCACGACACTTCTAAGAAAGAGTCCTGGTGTTACTTTCAAGCTATTTCCAGGAGCTCTTCAGTGCCAAAGCTTCTCTACTTTCAGCAGCAGGGAAATGATGCATTCCATTGGAGTGAGATGTTCCTCTATACTCCTAATGATACAGCCTTGCAAGAAAAAAAAAAGGGACTTTTCACTCAGCGTGTAATCTGGTGCAGGTGGGGCCTAGTTGTGAATGGAGAACTGGTTTCGTTGCATTGCAGATGACAACTGGAGAACTGTGAACGAATGAGTCGTCTTCTTCGTCAACTCCTGACGCTACCTCGCTAGTGCGAGAAACGTCGAAGTACGATATATATACATATATATATATGTATATATATATATATATATATATATATATATATATATATATATATATATAAACTTGTGAAGTATTTAGAAGGGCAATATCCAGATCAGAAAATGTGTCATTCATTAAAATAAGGTCGATCTGTACTTATGGACGGCCGCTGTAGTGAGACGTCAAAAGCACGGCATTAGACAGACTTAGGCCACAGATACCATACCAGTTCGACACTCCAGTACACACGTGAACTTCGCCTGACACCAGCGATGTACCGACACCTCCAACGCGTGGAGTTTCCCTGAGCTGATGTCTAGCCACCCTTAACAGTTTTCTGTTATCTTTTTTTTTCCTATGAAAAACGTCGTATGGACTTACTCTGAAAGGAATATAGAATGGAAAGGGTGATACAAAACAACGCTAGTGATATTCTAAGCTGCTATCTGTTCAGTGAGGGAAATATATAACATACTTAGAACTTGTATGTTTGGGGTATTAATTATAATTTATCTATATCTATCAGAATTTGTTTATTATATATTTCGTAAGTGATTCTTCATTATCATCCTATATTGTTATTACTACTATCATTATTATCATCATTTTTATCATTATTATTTAAATATTACTATTATTATAAATATTACGATTATCATAAATGTTATAATCATAATTGTCATTATTATTATTATCATTATTATTATTTTATTATTATTCTATCATTATCATTATTATAATTATTATCATTATCATTACTATTACTATTATCATTATCAATATCATTATTATCATTATTATAATTATCATTATGAAGAGGCCCAAATATATCAGTTGTGAATGTGAAGCGAAGCAATTTTCAAATCCATCCTTAAACATATCCATGAGCTGTTTTGAATACTGTAATTAGCAAATCATTCCATATGTTAACAATCCTGTTGAAGATAAATTACTTCACCTCATTCGAAGTAACACGTTTGCCCACTAGTATATATCAATTACTGCCAAGAAATGGACAAATCTAACTGCACGTAACTATTTAAGCAAAGATGATTCAAAAACTTTGATGGTGTTGAATTTCTGAATGATAATTTTGAATTTCCGTATTAGATCGCCTCTTCAACTCATCTTTTCTGAATTAGATAAGTTTCAAGTCGTTTTGTCGACTTTCAGAAGATTTGCTTCTCAGTCTAAGAATCATCTTGGTCGTGCGCTTCTGTCCTGACCTCCATTCTATCCGTCTTTTTTTTCTCAAGTCCATGACCTAATTTGAGCCTGGCATTTACGATGGGAACGCACGCATCAGTGAATCATGGGAAGCAAAGATCCTTACCGTAGAATTAATTTCGAAAGCTCTTCCTATGAAGCCCCAAGCTTTATTCTCCTCTTCCCCTGCTTCTCTGCGATGCTCGCTGTACTTAGCTTTAGGTCATCAGATACTATTACACCCGAGTCTTTTTCCTCGTATATTTTTTGTAGCTCAACCGAATTCATACCGTAGTTTGCCTTCTTGATTTTGCTATCGGTGTTTAAAACTTGGCACTCGTCGATATTAGAATTCATATGCCACCTTTGGACCTTGGTCAGTTAGTTTGTCTATGTCAATTTTGGAGCTGCAGGCGTTCAATTTCTGATGTCGATTTATATTCCACCGGAGGACCGTCAGTGAATTTTGAGATCTGAAAGTGTAGTCTATCATTTGTATTATTTATGCATATCAGAGGGAGAACTGGTCACAAGCTCTGATCCCTGTGGTACGTCACTTGTCACCTCTAACCGTTCTGAGACGATGATTGATCCTTCTTCTGTGTTTATAGCCAGTCAACCAATGGTTTTAAATTACCGAGGTGCACCCTCCATATACAACACGTGATACAAGTTTTTCTGGTAATCTTTCATGAAGGACTTTATCGAATGATATATATGGAAATTTAGGTAAACGATATCAACTGCTTTACTTTCATCACAGATGACATCATCAAAGGATAAAGGTGATTTGTCAGACATGAACGATTTCGTCGTAAACCATGATGAGGATCACTGAGTAGTGATCATTAAAATGAATTAAAATCTTGAGTGAAATGATATTTTCCATAAGCTAATTAGATGATCATTTCCGGGTAAAGTTTTCTTAACTTTTCATTCATTATTGGCGACATAGTCGCTAATTTCCAACAACTTTCAGTAAGTTTTGTCCCATAGCAAATATTCTGAAAAGATAAGCCAAGGTTTTAACTATCTCACAAACCACTTCATTCAATGTCCTCAGATACGACTCATCTCGGTATACCGTCTTACTGATATTCATTCCATTTAGGGTTGATAGCAGATCATCATTGTCCCTCGATGGTGTGTTGTGGTTCGCGTTGATGGCCAATGATCCACAGACCCGGGGATCGATCCTCGGTATGACGGTGCACAGCTGACAAGGCTGCTGCTCCTCCTCCCTCCTCCTGGTTGGTATAGATGGATGGGCATCAACGTTGGCGGCTGGGGTAACGCACCACATCTGTGATATACCCAGCCAGTCGACGACTCACACCTCGGCTCTTTGTTGCCTAGAGGTGTCCTTGTCGAAGAGCATGGCCCTCATTGACATGTCGGTAAATCTATGAAGAAGAGTTGGTAGTTTACCTCTCTCCTTTCTTTTTAGCTTACCTTCATCTTATATGACAATATCATGCTGAATGTTTTTTTTTTTTTTTCCCTCCTATCAGTCGAACTGGAACTGGGGTATGACTTTCATCTTCATGGTAAATATTGATGAAAAGATAATCCACCCTCCGTTTTCCATGATGAATGGACTAATCTCCTTGGTAACGTCGCACTGCTTTTAACAAAACTTTAAAGTTAGTAGAACTTCTTTTGGTGTTTCCTTTAATATGTGCTTCATATTGACGTTTACTTTGACTTGCAAGTCTCTATATTTCTCTAAGCAAAATTGTATAACTTTATCATTACTTTATCAGAGTCGTCTGTCAACAACAATGCGAAGATCATATGAATTTTCTAGTCTAAAACTAATATTTTTACGCGGCTATATATATATATATATATATATATATATATATATATATATATATATATATATATATATATTTACTAAAGGTATTGAAAGTTTTCCTGAAAAAATATACTCTCCATCTTCATCATAATTGACAGGACCCTCATTCGTCATTAGAACCAAGTCTGATATATTCTCGTCGCATTTAGGTTTCTCAAAGACTTGTATTAGGGTAGTATTAAGCCTGGAACTGCCGGAAATGGATTCTCCTCCCTTAAATACCAGTCTGTAATTGCATAACATTCACGGAAAACTTCATACTCTTACGTTTTTACGAAGATTATTTATATTTTCCACAAAAAAATATGAGCAATATTATTCTCTTCAGCTACACCATTTCTTTTTTTTCAGTGCATGATTAAGATGGGTTCGGTCATATGCAAGAAACCACCGCCTGCTTATTTCTCCTACCACTCTTGGATAGAGTACACCCTGGGATTGAATATTCGGCAAGGAAACCTCTATTTTCAGTATATAACCAAGATACAGTGACAATGATGATATCATAAATTTCTTGAAATACAATTGTCTCTAACTCGGGAAAATTCGTTTCGTGCTCGACGTGCCTTAACGAAGAAAATATTCTGATGTGTTCCCGAGACTTTGTTGCGAGAGGCGAGAGAATTACTTCCGGTGTGGTGGGCCTGATCTAGAAGAGCTGAGGTTTTTTTTTGACTGGAACGCGCGTTTTAGAGTTACTGTGAACTCTTGTCATATTGCGCAACACCCCCTTCGTTCAGGTGTAGGCCAGTTCTCTGTAAACATATCAGGCTGCGTGTAGCAATGCTTCCAGAGAGTTACGAACTCGACTCCATCCTGCACACAGAGGTTTACTGATCTGTTATTAAAACTAAAGGCCTTATTGAAAGTCGCTTTCCCGATGCCGGTCCTGCGTTGCGCTCCTGATATTCTAAGTTTTGGCTCCAAAAGGAAGAACAAAATGGGCGATGCCATTCTTGGAGCTCCTCCGATCCTTCTTAGAGTACGTCGTTTGTACCTACACGACAAAATATAAAGTGCATCGTTCACAGTACTAGTACTGACCTCTACACTATCAACCACATCATCTATCCTGGCACCTTCTCAGCGTCAATACTGACCTTTATACCATCGACCACATCATCCAACCTGGAACCTGGAAAGCAGTGTTATTTTACAAGAAGTGACCCTGGCGCAACATGCCTCTACCTGACTTTGGATGAGAAGAGTCACAAACCAGATTAAGCTTGTGTTCGTTGTCCTTGACCTTATAAAAAACCTGAGAGCTCGTGTCTGCCATTATTGGTAACCTCGCTCCACTTCTTCGAAAGGTGGGTTCATCCGAGTGGCAGGAAAAGAATTTAGTTTACGGGTATTTCTTCTCTTCCAACGCTGCTTCCATGGCGTCGACCGCTGCTGCTCCTCTCTCATTGACACGTACAGCACGCTGGTTTCAACAATATTGTCAAGGACACCTACACTGTGGATTAGAAAATTTATATTTCATCACCCACTTATAGTCATCTTTTCCTCCAGAGTCCGGCAGCATTTTGACACAACCTTCACAGCAAAGGCACCGTAAAACTAGAGAAATATTGGACGCTAAACTTCCAGGTGCACACAAGAAAACTGCTGACCTTACGGCATGTTGAATAAAAGTAAAGCAAATTCTAGATAGACGACAAAAAAGATCTTGTGTACAACCTGAACTGCAGATGGTCTTGGGTATCGACGTTATGACCAGTGATCGCATTTCTTTAAGCTTCAAACGAGGCGTCCTACCGTGCGTGTTTGTTCGTGTTCCCTCAACTTATGTCACCTAAAGGAGTGATTTTTCTTTTTTCTAAGAGTCATTTTTTTTTTTTTTGTATTTTTAAGCATGAAATGTAACTAACAAAAACCCTTAGAGAAATACAAAATTTTCTGTTTGAAAAGTAGTGCTAAAACACACACACACACACACACACACACACACACACACACACAGACATTTATCGTATTTCACATAGGCTTCACCAAGGCGTCCAGCTACGTTTTCTAAATCCATGATGCGTCCCGTCAGTTGATAATAATGATGGTGATGATAATGATAATAATATGATAATGATAATAATGCTAAGGATAATGATAATGATACCATTAATGATAATGGTAATCATTACAACTATTATTACTATCATTACTGTTACCATTACTATCACTACTATCATATCCTTATCATTATATATAAAACAATGATGATAATTGACCATGTTAATGATGATGTTTAATGATAATAATAATAATAATATCAATAATAACTATGTAATAATCATGATAATAATAATGATAATAATGATAATATTAACAATAATAATAATGATTATAATAGTAATAATAATAATATATAATAATACAGTGATAATGATAATAATAATAATGATTATAGTAATAATAATGATAATTGCTAAATGAGGAAGTACCGAAAGAGAAAAATGAGATATGTGAGTTTTAAGCCGAAGGGATGGAGCTCGAGGGAATAGAAGACGTACAAAAGGAAGCGGCAGGACGTCAAAAGGAAGGTGCAGGGGCTGAAGAAAAAAAAAGGCAGAGTGTTGAAGTGAGAAAGTATTGGCAAACTTCAAGGAGAATTAAGAAAATATTTACCGAGGTGGACAGTGGGAGCATCAGTTAGGTTAGCTTGATAAGGAATGATAATTCTGAAGGACTTTTGAATGTGTTAGATAACAGAATGACATTTGTGGGGTGTTTGGAAACTGGAGGTGTGTGTGAAGTGATAGCGTCATAGTAAACGGTTTGGTGCAAATAGAAGACGATATGTGGCATAGGAACTGCAATTGGAAATTCTCAAGAAACAGGGTGACGCTGCTGCTGATTTGTTATTTAGGCTTTTCAGTGTATGCAATGGCTCTAGGTGAGGAGCCTGAGCATTGGCGGAATGCTTGTATAGTGTCATTATCTAGGGGGGAAGGGAGAACAGTGAAGGTTCGACTTGCGGAGGTACATATTTGTTGAGTATACCTGGTAATTTGCGTGGGTGAGTGGTGATTGAAAGGTTTCTGGCATGCATAGAGTATCAGACTGGGGAGGAAGAATGTGATTCTAGGATTGGTAAATGATAGGGGAATCAGGTGTTTGCTTGGAACAGCATGTGTAAGAAATACTTAAAGATTGGCATCTTGCGTTTATGGATCTGAAGGAAGCGTACGATAGGGGTGACGAAGAGATACTTTGGGGAAGGTGTTATGATTATAAGGTGTCGGAGAGCTACTTCTTCGACGCAATAAAGACTGTCTATCAAGAACGTGAGGCGTGTGTGCGAGTAGGAAGGGAAGAGGGTGAGTTGTCCCAGGAGAGAGAGCGAGTCTGCAGCAAGGGTGTTAGATGTCACCAAGGCTGATTGTCATACTGTGAATTGAGAGGTGAGGGAGGTAAATGCGAAGGTCACGATGGAGAGGCGAGGAGTGGGGAGTTGAGTCAGTTGTTGTTTGCTGATGGCACGGCTATCATACCAGACTCAAGCGAGAAACTGTAGAGGCTGATGTCTGAGTTTGGGAAAGTGTGTGCATGGAGATTCATTACCAATAAAAGTTAGGCTATCAAGTTTAGCAGGGGAAAGTGACGAGTAGGTTGCAATTTCACTGGGAATGGACAGCATAAGTGGAATAAGTGGAAAGGTTGAGATACCTGGGATTGGACATACTAAAGGATGTAACAGTTGGAGCTAGAAGTAAGCCATGGAATTGATGAAAGGGTTAAGGTCGTGGATACACTGTGGAGTCACTGTCTATCAAGGCAAGGATGAGTTTGCTTCATGGTGTGATGTTCACAATGTTGTTGTATGGATACGAGTTAGAGTTTCCTATATCAAAAAAAGGTTGAATGATGAGAATGTGATGGATATGAGGCTCTTGACAATTTGTAATGCGAGGAGGGTTGACTGAATAAGAAACGATAGGGTGATTGGGCGAAATGAGTGAGTCAAATGAGAAGAATAAACCCGAGAGAGCTGAAGGGGTACTGCTGAAATAGTTTGGACACATGGAGAGGACGAGTGAGGAGAGTTTGACTAAGATGATGTTCGTTTTAAATTGGGAGAAGCATATAGAAAATGGGAGACCGAGGACGAAATGGAAGTGCAAGAACTGAGTAAAAGTTACCCTTGTATGGGACTTCTGCACCTTCCAGGATGCCTGCCATGCAAAAGCACAAACCTGGTGGATTCTTTTGGATAAAGTCAGCGAAGAAATGCACGCCTCTCTGTCTAGTGATGATCATACACACTTTCAGAAGAGTGTATGATATATATATATATATATATATATATATATATATATATATATATATACAGGTGTATCTTTTTTCCCGCCCCTCATACAAGATCGACGTTTTCCGTGTTAGCGGCCACATCCGCTCTCATCCATTCTCTATGACGAACACGTCAACGGGCGACTGTAAACAGTAACAGTGAAGAGTGCGGCGATGAGATGATACTACAAATATCGCAAATATATCTCAGCAAACATGAGTATCCAAGTTTGGTATTTCACATGAGCGGGTGCAGGCTACTGTTGCTCATCGTGGGTAGCGAAGATTGTGTGCGCGATGGGCTTTTAGAATGCAGACCGACGTAACGAAGAAGAAGTGGATAGAACTGTCCAGATAAATGCTGCCGACATGAACGTTAAGCTGATGAATTATTTAAACAGCACTGGGAATGGCGATGAATCTTAGGTGCACCAGTACGAATCAGAGCTCAAGAGACGATCGATGGACTACCGTCACAAGAATTCACCAGGAGACCAAAGACCTCAAAACTCCAGCGTCCTGCGGGGAAACTCACCCTCACTCTTGTATTCTGGGACGTTGATGATGATGTCTATTCAGAATTCATGCCAAGTGGTACCATCATCAAACCCTGTGTGTTGAATTGGAACTCCGGAGAGACTGAAGGCGCGGATTCGAAGCGTTCGCCCGGACATACAGATGGATCTGAACCAGCATGGTAATGCCCGACCTCACACGAGTACGCCACTGACTGAAGCAATACGCTGCATTGGTTGACAAAGAGGATATATAAATGGAAGGATGAAGTGGGAAAAAAAATCAGCGATCTAGGCCAGAACATGCAGGAGGGTGAAAGGCGTGCACGGAACAAAGTGAATTGGAGTGATGTGGTATTCTGGGGTTAACGTGTCGTCAATGAACTGAACCAGGGCATGAGAAACGTCTGGGGTAAATCATGGAAAGGTCTGTGGGGCTTGGATGTGGATAGGGCGCTGTGGTTTCGGTGCATTACACATGATACTTTGCGTGTGGATGTGGGCGGGTGAGGCCTTTCTTCATTTGTTTCCTTGCTCTACCTCCCTGACGCAAGGGGCGACGATCGGTTATAGAGAAGAAAAATGAAATGTACTTATGTTTTTCTTTTCATTCATGCATTTAGATTGTTTTCTGTGGGATGGGGTGGCGTCGGGAAGGCATAACGACGGACAAGTACAGATATGTATACATGTGTATATATGTGTATGTCAATGCACGTATGTGTGAATATATATATATATATATATATATATATATATATATATATATATATATATATATATATATATATATATATATTCCTGATCACACTATTCCTTGATGATAGTTATGAAGGTGAAATCGTGATTTAGTATTTTAGATAATTTCATTTAAGATGTAAGAGACAATCCGCCTCATCAGGAGCAAAAGATTTATATATATATATATATATATATATATATATATATATATATATATATATATATATATATATATATATATGTATATATATATATATATATATATATATATATATATATATATATATATATATATATATATATATGTATCAAATCATACAGACAGGTGAATAAATCTCTTATTTCACAGTTCTTCTTTATAAACAATCATAAACAATAATTAGAGAGGGAATCAGAAGGTGATTATAGGAGAGTAATTTTGACACTGACCCGGTGTGTGTTTTTTTTTATGTTCCATCAGTTGTACGATACCCTCCTGTCATTCCCGTAATCATCTTCACTACTTTATTCTCGTAAGTTTCGAGTCTTGGGTATGATTACGGTAATTGGATTTTCGTTGCATTTAAGGTGGCGTTTACCTTGCATGTTTCGATTATTTATCTTTGTCTCTGATCAGGAGGATTAAGGGGGATAATTAGGCTGTATATAAATACCCATGATTTTATTCCACATTTGTTGGTAGTTATCACTCTGGTAATCACACCGATCGATATATATATATATATATATATATATATATATATATATATATATATATATATATATATATATATATATATATATTGCTTTTGTATCACATCTAATACTTTTTGTTCTAATTTTCGCCTCATTTATTCAGTCAGATCAATAGCCACTCTCGCTTGTAAATAAGTATTTTTTTTTTCATGCTTCTGTTAAAAGCATTTTCGAAAATTCCAATTTTGATTTCGAAAATCACTATTTGTATCAGCGATAATGTTGTTGATATAATATCAATACTCTCTATACTGATAATGTTACATGTATCTGCTCAAACCTCTAACCATCTGGTTGTTTTCGTTATAAACATTTGGGTTTTTTTTCTACCATCACTATTGGTTTTAGAAAGCGTCATCATTATTTTCATTATTACGAGTACTGACTATAAACGAGTCTGTTATCGATATGATTGGTTTATATTATGTGTATATTATCATTTTCATTATCATGATGATCATTATGATAGAGAATATCATTATTGCAAAATTATGACTCCTATTTACTAAAAACGTATTCTTGCTCGATTATCTCTTTATATAACCGGTTTATTTTTTTATGTATATATATTTCTCTTCACTAGTCAAATGGCTGTGGTGGTGAGGATGAAGTGAAGGGTACTGTTTGTAGAATAGGGGAAGTGAGGATGTGTTTGTCACTTCCTATCCAGGGTGAAGTGAACTTGATGGGTGCTGAGGTTGTAGTGGAGATGCGTTTGTGAAAATGAATGCAAACGAGGGTGTAGTGAAGACACGATTGTTAGGGGCAACGGTGGATTTCTCAAGGGTGAATCTAGATTTACCAAAGGTGCGGTAGAGGAACACTTTGGTGGTGTTTCCTATGTAAGTGAACGTTGGTTAATAGTGATGATGTGGAGGGATAGATAATGAATGTTGTCACAGCTAACTCCTATCAGTATACTTCGTACAGATTTGAAATGATTATGAATGGTAGTCATGATGATAATCTTTTAAGATAATGGGAGCTAATATGCTGGTGTGTGGAAAAAGAGAAAGATTTGCGTGTCAATTTTTTTTCATTCCATTCGTCAAAGGTTCAGTAAAAGAGAGAGAGAGAGAAAAAAATGTGTCTGAAAATCTTGAAATGTTGGTTTGTTTTTAGATCTCTTATTGTTTAAATGACAAATGATACCTTTGGGGAAGTTGGCTAAAAGAAAACGGGGACACTGAGGCATTCTTATGCTTTATTGTAACACATAGTTGACCTATTCTCTAACTTTTTTATTGGTTTTATTCATATAACAAAAGAAAGTGAAAAGAAGCGAGCGAAGCTACCCTATAAGGCTAACAATGATGATTGTAATTAAATATAATGATAATAGTAATCATAAAAGTAATGATGATAATAATGATAATAATGATAGTAACAATAATTGATAGTAACTATTTTCATTATCATTCTAAAAATAATGATTATTATTATCATCATTATCATCATCAATATCATTATTATGGAAATCATAATGATATTGATAAGGAAAATTTAACCCTTGACCTCACCCGTAATGCTGTGTTCAAAGGACACTTGGGGAGTGCTCAATGTGAGGGATCGACTTAGGGTGTAGGGAAGATAAGCAAAGTGAACACAAAATGGTCTAATATATGTTTGAGGCCTGCTGAAGGCCGGCCTTGTGAAAATAAGAGTACTATGAAATGAGTGCGGCAAAAGAGAGGTTTAGTTAACTGAGGCATTTTTCTTTTTCAAGTTAACTTACTAAAGATCAGGTCACTGTGGAGGTAGGGTGATGTAGTGAAGATAAATCATTTGTGAAGATAAGCGAGTACTGAAGAGGGAAGTGTCATGAAGATGATGGAGTGGTGAAATATGGATGCAAATGAAAAAAAAAAAAGATTTTACTGGACAGTAGTGCGTCGTAATGATATGGATGTACTACGGATGAGGTTAGGTTAGAGATGATGGAATGATATTCCCTCTTATTCGTCAGCGTTACTCCTCTACGCATCATCCACTTCCAGCTTCTCTGACCTCCGCCTGGAGAGGGTTTGGTGTATGTATCATCCTCGCTACGGACATACTGAGTTGGTGCTGACTTCAACACCATACCCTCTTAATGAAGTCCGGAATGATTCTGTTGTGTATACTTAGATATCTTAAAAAACTGCTAGGGAGACTGTTTTCTCTTAAGAATGAAACCTATAATCTCTTGTGTTACGTGAATATAATATTTTATCTCTCTCCCTGTCTCTCTCTTACATACAGGCACATAGACACACGTACACACACACACACACACACACACATACACTTTGTGTAGGATAACCACGAATTTGATTAACTTGAAGTTAGCTTTTAACGATATTAAAAGTATTTTCAAATTAATCAGGTTAATGACTCACCCGGGACTTATAATTAAGCTATTAAAGTTAAAAGGTTAGTTTCAGGTGACGGTGAATGATTTCTAAGAAGCATAACATAATCCTTGGTAATGTTAAGTTTAGACTCATATAGCTATCATAGGAGAATCCTGATATTTATAATGTCGTAAAGAAAAAGTAAAGATGTAATTAAGATTCCTTTTTACTCGGTTTTCTTTATCATTATCATTAACGGGCTTAGAGATATCATCTAAATACCTGCAAACGTTTTTCTTTATTCCGCTTTGTTGTAAATGACTTTATCTTTTATTATTATTACTATTATCATCATATTCAGTATTATGAAATGATAATTATTTTATTTCTACTATTATTATTAATTATCATTATTATTGTTATCAGTATTATTATTATTATTATTATTATTATTATTATTATTATTATTATTTTCATTATTATTATTATTATTATCATTATTATTACTATTATCATTATTAGTTATTATTATCATTATGATTATCATTATCAGTATCAACCTTTTCTTTATCATCTTTCGTCGTCATAATCAGTAACATCACTATAATCATGAACATAACTGTCACTGCAGTTGTACTTCGTGGTACCCTTCATACGTCTTCCATAACGATGCCTGTTATTACTAACAACAACAGTTGTGGTTATGACATGGACAAGACTAACGACAGTGATAATCATGATAATTATGATTGCTTTCGCTCCTATTATTCTCATTTTGTGTCATATCTACGAAAATGAATCTAATTCAATGACCATTACACACAAATAAGGGTGTTTGAGGTGCAATTAGGGACGTGCTTTTGGTCTGGACCTGTCAGAGAGAGAGAGAGAGAGAGAGAGAGAGAGAGAGAGAGAGAGAGAGAGAGAGAGAGAGAGAGAGAGAGAGAGAGAGAGAGAGAGAGAGAGAGAGAGAGAGAGAGAGAGAGAGAGAGAGAGAGAGAGAAGATTCGCGTGGAATGATGAAGACAACAACCCCCCCCCCCCCCCCCCCCCCCCCCCCGCCGTGCACTCATTAAAACTCACATCAGAATCAGACAACATAACACAAACATATAAATGGATGCATCTGAGTACATTATCTTTTTTTTCTTCTTCTTCTGCAGTGCAGTAGAGTGTGGTAACCCAAGGTCGGACATCTATTTAGCAAGAGAGACGGTGGACGCTGGATTTATTGAATTTTTAGCCGTTGGACAATTTGTCTTGTGAAGAACAAAAGTTTATCGTTTTCTTTCAGTATACCAGAAATATTCTACATCTAAGGAATGAAGATACACACACACACACACACACACACACACACATATATACATATATATATATATATATATATATATATATATATATATATATATATATATATATATATATATATATATATATATATATTATACTATTCGCCATCTCCCGCGTTAGTGAGGTAGCATTAAGAGCAGAGGACTGAGCCTTTGAGGGAAATCCTTGCTCTGGCCCCCTTCTCTGTTCCTTCTTTTGGAAAATTAAAAACGACAGGGGAGGATTTCCAGCCTCCCGCTCCTTCCCCTTTTAGTCGCCTTCTATGTCACGCAGGGAATACGTGGGAAGTATTCTTTCTCCCCTATCCCTAACGCGGAAAATGGCGAGTATATATATATACATATATATATATATATATATATATATATATATGTATATATATATATATATATATATATATATATATATATATATATATATATATATATATATATATGTATTGTATACCACATGTGCACCACATGAAAAACAACATACTAACCACATTAACTATATGAACAGCAACAAACCGGCCACATCAACCGCATGAAAAACAAGACACTAACCACGTCAACCACAGGAACAGCAACAACACCAACCACATCAACCACAGGAGTAGCAGCGCAACAACCACTTCAACAGCACATCAGCCCCATTAACCACACGAACAACTTGCTCACCCCGTCAACCACATGAACAACAACATACTAACCACATCAACCACATAAACAACAACATACACTATCCCCGTCAACTACATGAACAACAGCAAACTAACCACATCAACCACATGGACAACAACAACATACACTAACCCCGTCAACCACATGAACAGCAACACACTAACCACATCAACCAAGTGCATAATAACACACACTAACCACATCAACCACATGAACAACAACACACTAACCCCGTCAACCACATGAACAACAACATACACTAACTACATCAACCACGTGAATAACACCATTCCAACCTCGTCAAACACATAACAGAAAAAAAAGTGATTCTATATACCATAAATACTTTTGTCGAGCAACAGAAAAATATAGAGTGTAAAAATCTTTCTGTTTCCCTGTCTGTACGATCAAGTTGTGATACACTGCAGGAAAAACTTAAAAGAACGACTGAGTAAGTAAAAGCTTAACGCCTTCTGTCACCAGTTACAAATAGTTTGACGTATTAGCTTAGTCTAATCACGCGCGGGGCAGACATATTGTATATTGATGTGTTTTCACGCGTGCTCTTCACACATGTCCTGTGATCAAGCCGGTGTGAGAGACGGGAGGGAGGAGGAGTTGGCACGGATGCTAAAGCCCTGGATGGGAGAGAAACAAGGGGGGGAGAGAAAGATGCAGAACCAGAGGGAGAAAGAGGAAGATTGTGAGAACTGGGGAGGAAGGAGGAAAAAAAAAGAGGTATCGGAGGGAGAAAGGAAGGAAAGATGAGTCTCTAAGAGGGAGATTTGAAATGGAACACGAGTTTTAGAGGGTGATGGAAAGCGGAGGCGAGTTTTTTGAAGGGAGTTGGAAAACGGTGACGAGTTATGGAGGCAAGTAGAGAAGTAATGTGAATTTTCGAAGGGAGCGGTAATACAGTGGGGGGGGGGGAAACTTAGGACAAGAAAGATGACAGAATTAGACTAGAAAAAAGATAATGATGAAAGGAATAGAGGACTAAAGAATGTTAGGTAGCTCACCCACATGGTAACCTTTTAGAATCCCTGGTGTCCAAGATCTTGAATATCTAAGCACGTCTGTCGAAAGTTTTTCTTTTGTAAGAGATTTTCCAGCCAGTGTGCTTCGCTTACTTGTGTATTGTTCCGGGTAATAATGTGTTTTTGAGGCTATTCATATATGATCGTGTGTGTGTGTGTGTGTGTGTGTGTGTGTGTTCATTCTCATAAGTTCTCATGAGGTTTCAGTATAAGCATTACATATGACTACAATCTCGGTTTTCACGTATCACCGTGGTGTAATGGTTAGTGTTCCTGACCGTGACGCATTCATGGGCCGTCCAAGGTCGAGAGCATACGTTCGAATCTTGGTTACGGCAATTTGTCCACAATCAACCCAGCTATTCATCCACCTCTAGGAGTTGGCCTATAAAATGGGTACCTGGCTTAGGCTGGTATATATATATATATATATATATATATATATATATATATATATATATATATATATATATATATATATAGGGAGAGAGAGAGTTAATTCCATGGCCTTGACCAGGGCCTCAGCTGCCCATGCCATCTCGGCTAACATTGCTAAAAGAAAAAAAACTGATCATTCAGCAAATGTCTTGCAGCCGTACATAACTAATTCATGTTCTCGTGTACAATGTGTAGGAGATGTATGTGATGTATGCCATAGATGTCCCGGTGGGTGTGCTTGGTGTACCAATACCTGTGTGTACAGATCGTGAGAAGCAACACTAAAACCTCTCGGCGGTCACATTCATGTGTAGTTCACACGCTGCTGTTGTCTCGACCTCTTATGACGCTGTTTCTGAGAATTACCTTTCTTGCTCACTCCTTATTACTCTATTTTCTCCTCAACCCTTGCTGTCCCCGAGTCCTCCTCTTACTTTCCCTTCTCTTTTTTCCCTCTGTTTTCTTCTGTCTTCCTCCCGCTCTCTCCTCCTCTATTCCTCTTTCTGCCTTGTTTTGCCTCATAAGCGCTTCTTTTCTCTCTGAATTTATTGTTATCTCTCTCTCTCTCTCTCTCTCTCTCTCTCTCTCTCTCTCTCTCTCTCTCTCTCTCTCTCTCTCTTTCTCTCTCTATCTCTCTCTTCCTTGCTCCTTCTTTCTCCTTGAGTTATTCTTCCTTCCTTCTTTGCTCACATCCAATTATTCTCTTATTCTTCTTCATCTTTCTCTTCCTTATCTTCCTCATACAAACCTTCCTTCCATGCTATCTTCCTCCCCCTTTTCCTTGGTCCCAGGAAGTTTTTTCTTTCCACTGTTACACTCACTTCTTTTTCTTTTCCTTCCTTCCTTGTTCCTTCCCTTATTCCTTTGATGCACTGCTTTCCCCTCCTGTCAAATCTAAGCAAATCACACACAACACACAACACACACACACACACACACACACACCTAGTTTGGGCTGGTGCGTAATATCCCATTTGTATTGTATGGAGGACGGTGTTCTACACTCTTAGGTTCGCATCTCTATGTATGCTGTATGCATTAACCATGTCCCCAGCCATTCTGTTCCATTAATCTACCACTTTTATACTACAAAAGTAATTTCATACATGTCTTTTTAACAAGTTTCTTGCTTAATTACGTATTATATCATCAGGTTGTTCTATTCTTACATCTCTCGAAAAACTCCTCTTTGTCCACGTCATCGATCTACTCTGGAAACTTAAAGGTTTTGATCAAGTCACAGCTTTCTCTTCTTTCTTCCAAGGTAATCAACTTTAGAGCCTGTAACCTTTCCCTATGACATAGCTCTCTTGATATTGGTACCATCCTTCTTGCTCTCCTGTTGACCTTCTCTATGAGGCTTTTGTATCTTTAGGTGTAGTGACCAAATCTGAGAAACAACCCTGTTTGAGCCTTGTGTATGATTAGCAACAGCTTTGGTAAGTATTTCCTTATCCATATACTTGAAACTTCTCATATTTGCCAGCAGAAAGTTTGTCTCTTTCCCTTCCTTTATATATATATATATATATATTTCTTTTTTTTTCATACTATTCGCCATTTCCCGCGTTAGCAAGGTAGCGTTAAGAACAGAGGACTGGACCTTTGAGGGAATATCCTCACGTGGCCCGCTTCTCTGTTCCTTCTTTTGGAAAATTAAAAAAAAAAAAAAAACCGAGAGGGGAGGATTTCCAGCCCCCCGCTCCCTTCCCTTTTAGTCGCCTTCTACGACACGCAGGGAATACGTGGGAAGTATTCTTTCTCCCCTATCCCATGCGTGGATCTTTATCACGTTTCATCTAATAGAAACTGAATTTCGAGAAGGGAAGGAGGGTAGGGTTTCCAGGCCTAGGTTACCACGGCTTTCAGTTGCCTACGAAACGCGGGAAATACGGAGGTAGAATTCCATCTCCCCCATCCCATATATATATATATATATATATATATATATATATATATATATATATATATATATATATATATATATATATATATATATAACCATGTGTTCAACGCACTCGCTATCACTTACCAACCAGGTAGTCTAACATGATGATTACACACACGCGCAGTGCTCTTGAAACTGAGGTAATGTCTCGTAACTCATCCACTCAAAGCCCAGTCACTGTAAATTACATCGTAAATTTAATTGTTGTATGATTTTCTTGCGTTTGTTGACGCAACTGTGAGTCATTCACCCTTTAATTAGCCTCTTGCCTATTGCGTCGTAAATCCATTCAGAGGATAAGTATTTCTGGATCTTATCGTAAGTATAAACATCAAACGATCTTGTGTTTAACATGCCGTGGAACGAGGCGGTGGTTGGGTTTTGGGATGGCGTGTTTATACAGTTCCAAGATTCTAGTCACCATTTGAAGTCTCCTGTAAAATGATAATTGCATCCCTTATATTTTCCTTAATTTCACAATTTCTATGGTTCCTCATATATATATATATATATATATATATATATATATATATATATATATATATATATATATATATATATATGAGGAACCATTGAGATTGTGAAATTAAGGAAAATATAAGGATTATTTTTCATGCTGAATACAAATCTGGGATTAAGATATTGTCTGATCGTCTTTATGTTCTTTAATCTTGATATTAAATGAAGAAATTTTTCAAGTACTATCTGATCATTTGCATTATATTCATTGGGTATCTATCGGTAACTGAGAGCATTATGATGTATTTTCTATGATTATTCAAAGTAAAGAGGAGTTTGAATATGCTAAATTGCAATTTGTTATATAAAAAGTTCTTTTTGAGCTGGAAAATATCCCGCAATTTTTCGTGTTTGAATCAGAAAAATAGATTTCCTTTAAAACCTCATTATAAGGATTATTTTTCATATGAAATATCGTTTGGTCGTCTTCATGACCTACCAATGTATGCTCATATATCCATCATTACTCATCTCAACATGACAGAGTTAAATCATCATCATTTCAATCTATGTTCCTTAGGGCATTACGTATTAGCAGTCCAGAGTTTAGTGATGATGAGTTTGAGAAGATATATTCCATTGGATCTACGTTAAAGTACCCCTAATCTTTCACTGATAAATCCCTTAACTTAGCAAAGAAATGATTTTATAGAGTTGAGCCCAAACCTCCCATTGACACCAAGAATCTTTTAGTTCTCCCTTTTAATAATAACTTTACTTCCCATGTTGCTTAAATCCTTTAATGTAAATGTTGCCTTCAGCAACAATAGTACTATAAAGAATATCGTAATCAGGAATTCACTAGAAAATTCTCCTGGCTGCATCTATAAAGTGCCATGTGGAAATTGTGATAAATTTTATATTGGGCAGACTGGTAAGGATCTTTCTGTTAGAGTAAGCAACATAAATATAGTATAAGAACGGGACAAGAATCAAATGCATTGTTTAATCACGTTAAAAAGTATGATCACTGTATTGTCTGGAGTAATGCCATCTCAGTTATTAACTCTAATTGTATTACCACGAGAAATGTCATTGAATCTTCTATCATTAAATACACAAAGAATTATAATCTTGATATTAGTGATGGTCTATACAAATTAGATAACTTTATTGTTGATAAAACTTATAAAATGATAAGTTTATGAACGCTCGTTGTCTGTCTTGAACAATCGCATGTTTACCAAATGGCGTCCTAGCTTCGTCTCTTCGATGTATATCAACTGACTGTTATATTTTTCTCTTGTCTCCCCTGATGATGTGATTATTACGCGAAAGTGCACTTGGAAACTTATCGTGTTTCATTTTCCCCGTGAACTCATAGGAATATATATATATATATATATATATATATATATATATATATATATATATATATATATATATATATATATATATATGTATATTACCCCTGGGGATAGGGGAGAAAGAATGCTTCCCACGTATTCCCTGCGTATCGTAAAAGGCGACTAAAAGGGGAAGGAGCGGGGGCTGGAAATCCTCCCCTCCCGTTTTTTTGATTTTCCAAAAGAAGGAACAGAGAAATAGGCCAAGTGAGGATATTCCCTCTAAGGCTCAGTCCTCTGTTCGTAACGCTACCTCGCTAACGCGGGAAATGGCGAATATGTATGATATACATATATATATATATATATATATATATATATATATATATATATATATATATATATGTTTCTTCATCACCCCGTTAATGACAGTAAACCTCATTTCCGCTGCTGAAGATGTAATGTACTTGGCGCTCGTCTATCATGGCTTAATGACTACAATCTATGCCAAGAAGACCCCCATTTGTATGATCCATCTTGATACAGATTCTGGTCTGGTCAGATAACCTCTCTTCCCTGTTGCACATTATGTGATCTCTCAGGTTAATTCCCCCCATACTGGTACGCTCGACTATGCCTTATTATCCTCCTTTTTTGGGTCATACTGTTTTGTAGTCTCTTCTCCAGTCTCTCCTATCCACCATTTTGCTAACTCTAGATTCTCATGAAGTCTTGTCAGCAATATCCATACTTACTCCTGTCCTTAATTACTATACTACCTCGTTCCATCCATCAATCATATTACCATGTATCGATCGTTTTCTAACCCTCATTCCCGTCTCTTTACTCAAATACATTTACATGATACGTTTCAGCTTTATTGTCGTTCTCATCTCAGTATAACTTCAGAGTCTACACTGGTGAAGTATTCCAAGTATTTATAGTTCACCCTCGAAAAAAAAAGGTATCCTCCTACGTTGGAGTCGTGTGGTCATCCTGGTTGTGCCTATTACCTCATATTATTCCCAGTAAGGCATCCGTTTTCAATGGTTTCAAATTACGTTTTCTCTGGTGAGGTTGATAGCTGAATAGCTATTAATAGCAAAACAGCTATTAATTCCCACGTCCAGTGTGGTCGGTGTATTCCATCCAGGCAGTAAACTTGCAGTTCATTATCAGCGGTGGCATATACGACACTGTATCCTATATTCAGCAGTGGTAAGGGTGTATTTATCAATGCTGGGATATTTCAACACACAGAAAATAATACTTTTGCACTGATTGAGTTAAGAGAATTGTGATTGAATATTCCATAATGATATTGTAATGACCTATTGCTATTTCATTTCCCGCTTCTAAACAAATTAAAAAGGTATCATACGTGAAATTGATTACTGAATGTTGATGGTGATTTGGCCTTTTCTCTTTGAAAAGTATTCATATAGATATATATGTCATTAAAGTACATCTGATGAATCTTTGTCGAGCATCAGACAAAGAATATGGGAAAAGGGGACACGATAAGTTAGCCATTTCAAATCTTCACAGCAAAATTGCTTCACTGCAACAGAACTGAATTCTGCTTCTCATTTACGGAAGTTAATGTAACTCTTTCAAGGGACCGCGGAGTTCCATTTCCACCTCACGAATTTTGCTCTAGTAACCTGGGCATTCTTCGTTACCGTATGTATCTTGATGTTTACATTAAAACCGTGTAGTGGAGTATATCTTATTTTGGTATCATGATCAAGTATGGTAATACAACCTTTGGCGTAATATATCCTGATTTAGTGTGATGTATCGTCCAGTTGTGGCAGGCTCTTATAGCCATCTAGATAATCCATTGATGATCATTTGAGTTTGTGAATATTGTAGTTTAGGTTCTCTTACTCTAAAGACAGTGGTCCTTTATGTCCTTTATCAAACAGAGACTTTTTTTTTCACAAAGTTAACTTCTATAGATAGTTTCTAAGTGCCAGTTGTTGCCCGACACCCAACAGCTCCTGACTAACCCCCATTAAGAATTTGGTCAACCTGTTGACAACATAGAGTCATACTCCTAACTTCTACTACTTCTTGATCTTCAGGGTACCTGCCCGGTGGTCGCTCTTCGCCCACGCCTGCTGCCATAATGGGCGTGGGCGTAAAGTGTTCGAGCGCCGGGTCCACGCCGCCCATACCCGCGCCTCCAGTACCTCTCTGCTCCCCTATCTCGCCCGTGATGAAGGGGACCCTCACTCCGACACCTGAGGAAGACAGTATAGAACCCGACGTAGACGTGACGGACGAAGGAGAGCTGGAGGGAGAGAAGGGCGCGGGAGGCGAGGGAGGTAGCGAAGGTGGAGGCGGCGGGGAAGGAGACGAGTTCACTCCGAAGAAGAAACAACGTCGCTACCGCACTACCTTCACATCCTACCAGTTGGAGGAGCTGGAGAAGGCCTTCGCTCGCACCCACTACCCCGACGTCTTCACCAGGTGGGTCTTGTAAGCGATTCTTGTACGGAGCTCTCTGGTATTTCCGTGTTCTGTTTAGGTTAAGAGAACTTTCTCTTCTTGTACTAAGGCAGGAGATCGAGAGTTTGCAGTGTCTGGAATTAGTGTAAGCAAATTCTTCACTACCCTTACTGGAACGTCATGAGCTCCATAGATCCTTAAGACACCTGCAAGCTGTCTTTCAATGAACAGCTTCCCGACGGAGTAGACTATATGCCAGCAGTGGATACATTGAGGGAAGAACAATGAAGATATGCTCCATTTGTACTGTAGGTCTCCTCTGATGAAGTGTGGGTGTGAAATTCTGTCTTGGACATAAAATGCACTTGATTCTTCTTTTGGTGGTAAAGTAAGGAAAGGTTGGCATTTGCATGGAATATATCTACAATCTTATGCAATATACCTTATATGAAGGCGAATGTATCGAAATGGTTTGGACATATGGAGAGAATGAGAGGAAAGGTTGACAAAGAGGATATATGTGTCAGAAATGGAGGGAACAAGGCGAATCGGGAGACCACATTGGAGGTGGAAGGATGGAGTGAAAAAGATTTTGAACGACCGGGGCTTGAACATGTAGGAGGTTGAAAGGCTTGCACGATTGAGTTGGAATGATGTAGTGGTATACTGGGGTTAACGTGTCGTCAATGGACTGAACCACGGCATGTGAAACGTCCAGGGTAAACTACGGAAAGGTCTGTGGAGCCTGGATATGGATAGAAAGCTGTGGTTTCGGTGCCTATCTTCGTCTGTTTCCTCACGCTACCTCGCTAAGGCAGAGGATGGAGATCCTATGTCCTGTGGCGCGGGGTGATGGCGGGACTATTCGGTCCGTTTTCCACGATAATTTCCAGCGATCATTTCGTTAAACTTACGACATGAAAGAATCAGAAATCATCACTCGCCACCATCATGGAATTAACGACACTAACCCTCCGATAAAAGTTAATATTTTGAGATTAAAAAAAAATTGCCATTAACCTTAAAGTTTTGGGATTTACCACAACAGCTCAGTAATCCACGTAACGGAAAATGCACTCCCCCCCCCCCCCGACTTTACGAGTCGTTAATGAGCCCTGTAATGATCCGCTTAATGACCCCTTATACTTCCAATTACTTCATTACGCTGCATCAGTGGACGATTGCCGTATTGTTCTCCATTTTACGGTGACAGTAATAATATTTTTCCCTCTGTGTGTATATCGATCAGACGATCAATAACATCGTTCTCGCTATAATCGTACGTTTCCAGGAATGATTCACGTAGAGCACTTTAATGGACGAGAATAATATTGAAATTAATGGTTATTCTCCTACAATCAAGAGTGCGTCCCTGACCTGTGTGACTGAGAGCGTTGGTAATACTGATGGTGTCACTGGATAATGGAAACCGCCAACCTTGGTACTACTGCTGGAGTGACTGACAGCTTTTGCACTGTTGACAGTGTAACTTGTTAGTGTGATTGACATGGTCAATGCTACTGTCGTTCCAATTAGTATATTTGTTAGGTCAAGATCATTTCCATAACTAAACGCAACTACGTATATTTAACTTATCTAAGGAGCAGTTTGTAGTTTACCTCTGCTAGCGTAAAGTGGTTCTGATTTCTTTTTCCTCCAGATATCTCTTTGTTTAACGAAAGTTTCTCCCGTGTTCCTTTACTGCTGACGAGAGATACTGACGGACACACACACACACACACACACACACACACACACAATTAAAACAAATAGCTGACAGTGACAGAAGCAGTATTCTTTTCCATCTGAGAGAGCTGCAGTGGAGGAGAGATATGGCAGAATCATAAAGGAATAGACAGACTTCTATAAGTTTCAAGGATACGATTTCATATGTCGTAGAGAGCTGGTCATTACAAGAAACTTCCTTAGATCTCAATGGAAAGAGGGAAATATATATGAAGAGGAAAACGATGAATTCTTTCAATCAGGCATAAAGTAGATTTGAACGTGGCGTGCGGCATACTGTTATCTTTCGATGCGAAGAGCGGAATATGTAGAGACAGAATAGCTAGGAGAGTGTAGGCAATGGATTGGGGGGTTTCTGATGAGTAGGATATTGAGTGATGAGGATAGATATAAGTAGGAGGGTATCAGAAACGTAACTGTTACACACAGAGAGGAGTTCGAAGGTGTTACAGTCGTCTGCGAAGAACGACTGAAGGAGAATCGGAAAGCTCTCGAGCATGATCCTTGAAATATAGAAAAAGGAAATTGATCTCCTTCTGTTTGTCTGGGTTTACAAATCCTGTCAAATAGTGTAGTCTTAGATCCCTTAATCTATTGAACCAATAGGTTTAAGATCCCTAGTCCTGCACAAATTTATGATTCCTAAATCCTTTACGGTGTCTAAGTTCCTTGTGTGAGATACCTTAGCCTCTTGTGACTTCCAGGCCAAGATGCCTAAAGACATATTATATTTCCAGTCCAAGATGCGTAAAGACAGATTATATTTCCAGTTCAAGGTCCCCAGGACTCTCGCCATACCCACTTTAAGGTCCCCAGGACTTTTGAATCTCCCGGTGCGAGATGCCAAGGGCCATGACGTCAGAGCTCCCGGTCCAGTCCTGCTGGTGGGGAGCCGGGAGCCCTTCCCTCCCGCCACCTCCCGGTTATCGCCGGTGATCGCGCCGTAAACCCGGTAGTTACACACACAACCAGTCTTATCGTAAATACTTTATGCCCTTAGTTATAATCGACCTCATTATGTGTCATAAACTTTTATGGGGTGCAGGGGGGAAGAAAGGGGGGGGGTGAGAAGAGAGAGGGGAGTTGGAGGGAATGGGTGGAGAGTGGGGGGAGTGGGGGTAGAGAGAATAGGGGCGAGGCTAATCAGCTTCCACCATGTTACAACCATGGTAGTTAGTGAGGGTATGAATTGGGGGACAGTAGTAGTAGGAGGAGGAGGAGGAGAGTAGTGTAGGAGGACAGAGCAATGTGGGACGGGATGGGATTGGGGGCGTGGAGGAAGGGAGGGTGGGAGGTTGTAGGACCTCGGCCGTTGCGCTGTATCGGGACGCCGCCACTGTGGTGGTCTGAGGGTCGACATTCGCCACGTCGACGTGGGTGTGTGAGCTCCCCAGATGTGTATATAACATCCCTGGTGCAAGTGTCGAGTGTTGGTCCAGTGGTAACAAGTGATGGGATAATCACGACACTGTGTGCATACCAATCATCAGTCTGTACTTCCAATCATCCATCTGTTTCTTAATAGTAGATGAGCGTCATTGTTGTATTCATGTGTAGACAACATAATGATCATCATTATCCAGATCCTATGTGGTCAAGTCTGGCCAACACTACTCGTACACGACACACACACACACACACACACACACACACACACACACACACACAAGCCTTTGGTCAACATCCCTCAGTGTGCCCCACACACTACTATCCCGTCCGTCTACTTTGGCCGAGTTGCTCTTGACAGTAATAGCAACGCCGTCAACACTCACCTGTCAACACTATGACCCATGAATGTCAACGAAGACAGTAATTCTGGGATTTCTTTTTTCTTTTTCCCTTTCAAAGTCTCACACACACACACACACACACACACATTTTATATATATATATATATATATATATATATATATATATATATATATATATATATATATATATATATCGTGCTTGTTCACCGTTTCCAGTCGTTAGCACCAGAAACAGATGAAGAAATGCCTCGCATCCATTCTCTACCTATCATGTATAACGAACCAAAACCACGACTCCCAATCCCATCCACGGCCAAGCCTTCTTCCACTCACACCCTCACCACCCACCCTCCAGGCCTTCCCATGGTCCCCTCATATACCACATGTCAGCAAGTATATCGTCATATCGTCATCACAGAGTCACACCGGGTCTTTCCAGGGGACTCAATCAAACCACGCCAAAGAGGACACAGAGCAAGTCCCACTGTCAGCGGAGCGCGAGGGTTGGGGGTAAAGTGTCAGCCACGACGCCAAACACCGACATTACGCTATTTTAATGGCACAGAATATGCAGTTGCGGCTGACACACTAACGAACATGCGACGGTAATTAGATGAAACGCTGCAGCCAATGCCACAAGCGAAATTTGGCTAACTAGCCTCGTTATCCCTGTTAACGGGCAGATAAGGATATTAACACCGTCGTTAAACCAACATGGCAATTTACTTATATTAAATCCCACTTGTACCACTACCAGTCTCTCAGTCATAAACCGCTGCTTTTATACATACCTACGACCCTAAAACTAACATTAGCACTGTAATAAAAAAGAGGTTTATGCATATTTATTGCTAATGGCATAAAATGCTCTTGGAAACGTTGATAAAAGTTTCCAACGAACTTGACCCATTGTTCCCCTCTCTCTCTCTCTCTCTCTCTCTCTCTCTCTCTCTCTCTCTCTCTCTCTCTCTACGTTATGTTGATGACTGCTAGTCATTCTTGCTCGACAGATGTAAAGGAGTGAGGATGGGGCTCAGTGGAAGAAGGCCTCAGTACGATTATCTAGCAGGAATTAAGCTTCAGGACAGTGAGAAGGACTTGGGAGTGGAAGCATCCCTAACCTGTCACCAGGAGTGTTCTACATGAGGAGACTCGTTGAACACACAAACTGTCTTGTGGTAGACTTCAGAAAAGCTTTCAAGTTTGTGGATAACGAAATATTCAGCAAGCTGTACATATCCGTTGAACACACAAACTGTCTTGTGGCAAACCTCAGAAAAGCTTTCAAGTTTGTGGATAACGAAATATTCAGCAAGCTGTACATATCCTGCATAAGGCCAAAAAAAAGGACTAGATATGCTTCTCATTTTTGGATACCGCACCAAAAGAAGCACCTAGAGCAAATAGAGAAGGTCTACAGGAAGGCAGCTAAGGTAGAACTAGAATTAAGAAAGCTGAGTGACAGGGAAATGTTAGATGCTTTAAATATACTCACCGTGGAAGAGAGAGGTGATATCCTGGTCATATCCTCAAAACTTTTAGGATAGATCAATGATGTGGACAGCGAACAGTCCTTCGAGAGCTGAAGGGAAAGGGCAACCAGAGGTGGTTTAGTAGATTTATAGTACTAGATGGTGGATGAATGGAACAGAATGACTGAGGACGTGGTTAATGCACAGAGCCCATGTAGATTTAAAGAGTTGCATGTCAATAGATATGGGGACCCCTCGAGTGTAAAAGTTCCTCCCAGTTCAGCACAAATAGATTCTTACAAATAGATAATCACACACACACACACACATACCTAGCTCAGGCTGGGTGGGTGTGTGTGTGTGTGTGTGTGTGTGTGTGTGTGTATACAAAAGTAGAAAATTGATCAGCGGGGAATATTTGCGAAATTAGTCACTTCGCTGTTGTGAGGCAAATGGCAAACGGAAATGTCCCGGATGATAAATGAGGCGAGAATGAGTTGGGAGAATGAGTTCCTCCAAGCTACTGTTCCCGGATGAAAGCTGAACTACCTGTCGTTATGTTTAAGAGCGACACCTTACCTTACGAGGCCGAGTCACAGTGAGGTGCAGGGGAGAGTTGGTTGAGGAGGGAGGGTTGGTAGTGTCGTCGGCATCTTCCCATCCATTGCATGTTCATTGCACGAGGGACTCAGTACAGAGGCCCGTCTTTCCCTCTGTTCTGGTCAGCTTGACAACTGCATGTCGAAGCGTTGGCTTTTTGCCTCGTACCACCAAAAACTTATGATTAAAGAGGTGATGTATATATGTATATATATATATATATATATATATATATATATATATATATATATATATATATATATATATACACACACACATACACACACAAGGTTAGTAAACGGAGAAAAACGAGTAGATAATACTCTTTCCTATAAATCACACGTACATGGATATGTAATTATACACAGGCACACATACAAACACACGATAAGTACATTATATCTAATAATTCAGTGACTTTGATAGTCCCGGTAATGAAGATAGAACATACAGAGGACAGAAATGTTATCCATTTTCTTTTCTGTGTTAGCTGACACTATATGGAATATACCGTAGCTTAAGCCAGGTACCCATTTCATCGACCCACTCCTAGAAGTGGATGAGCAGCTGGGTTGACTGTGGCCCGACTGCCACAACCAAGATTCGAACCTATACAATCGACCCTGGGCGGCCCGTGAATGCGTCACGGTTAGGAACGCTAACCACCAGCACCATGGAGGTAGTTGGTTCTTTAACTTTCCACGTAGTAGCCATCTCCCGCTGGAAATATTGGGCGAATTTGAGCCAAACTTGGTTCTTGGTTGGATGTAACTCGACCCTGACCACTAACCAAGATGGCTGCTGTTACTAAGATCAGAAATTCTCTTCCGTTTTCTTCAGATGAGTCACAATTTCTTCATTTATACCCTTGAGTATCATAAGAAATGAACACCAACTACTTGGCTGCGGGTTGATTAACAGACAGTACAGATCTTTCTCACTGTTTTGTTATGTAAACAAGGCCAATTTTCCTTCCTTTTCATCAAATCTACACACACACACACACACACACACACACACACACACACACACACACAGAGGCTTACGTTGTGTAGTGGTTAGCGTCGTTGTGCTTGATTTCACGCAAGGGCCGGCCCGGATTCGAATCCTGGGCGAGGCATTCGACCAACAGGCGACGCAGCTTTTAAATCTTCTCCTCGAGGCTGGTCGATAAATGGGTGCCTGGCTTAAGCTAAGGAGTGTGTGTGTGTGTGTGTGTGTGTGTGTGTGTGTGTGTGTGTGTGTTCTCAAGGGAGAAGCTTTAGCCGCAGCAATAGTAGCAGTACAAACGTACTGTACCGACTTCTGTTCAAGTTATATAACAAAGGTCAAAACAACGGTGTTGAGGATGTGGTCCCTGCATGGTGTACTCAACAGACGATCAAGAAGGCTGGAGAAGTGAGGGTGCGTGCCCCCTGCTGCTGCATGGTGTACTCAGCAGACGATCAAGAAGGTTGCAGAAGTGAGGGTGCGTGCCCCCTGCTACTGCACGGTGTACTCAGCAGACAGTGCAGATGTTTAGTCCCTGCTTCAGTACAATTTGCACGGCAGATGCCGTAGCAGGCGTGTAGGAGTTAGTATGTGTCGTCACTTCTGTTGCTGCTGCCTCTGGTGCATGGTTCACACAGCAGATGATGCAGCCAGCAGCTGTAAGGGTGTCAAGCACTAGCTTCAGTGCGGCGCTGCTGCACCTGCTGGCCTCAGGTGCTTACTCCTGTCATATTTCATTCCCTTCCAACTTCACTTTACTACGTGGCAGCCCTCCCTCCTGCTGTCAGTGGCTGACCTCTGGTCCTGCTCCCTTCCCCCCTTCCTGACTTGCTCCACTCCCTGCTGGCTCCTTCTGTGCCCCCCTGCTGACTTCTCCCTCCCCCTGCCGCTGGCGCCATCCGGTAGTGAATCCAACAAACGCGACGACCACAGATCTCTATATTTCATACAAGGTTAACGAAGCGGGTGAGGGTGAGGGGTGGGAAATGGCTCGCTTGAATTAGGGCATCGTTACGGGGCGCTGCTTTGCCTCCGCCTCAGTCTTACGCTGGCGAATAAATCCAGAGTTCGGGAGCTTAGGAATAAATTATGTAACCGGGTTGATGAGGAGGGAGGGATATAAACTTTATTCTGGGGATGTTGGTGATAATGTTGGAGGACTAATTTGATTTGCAGGTGTTCTGGTGATGCCGGGGAATAAACCTAAGGTCGTAAAGTGATGTGTGGAAGGATGCCTTTTATTTTTCTTTGAGGGAATAATTCGAACTGAGGATAACGCGTGGGAAAGAACTTCCCTATAAGATGAATTCCCTTTAAGGAATAAACTAATCAGTATCGAAGGAAAAAATATTAAGACTGACATTAAGTTCGGCACCAAAATATGAAGAAAATTTTCTTATCTAAGCAAGAAGAGAATTTTAGGCAAAGACAGACTTTCTCCACGGAATTTATTTTCTGCTCGGGAATAAACCTTGTACGAGGTCATGCACCCACGATGGATATTCTATTTCGTATCAACACCGGACATTGGACTTCTGATTTCGGAATCAAATTTGACCAAGACAAACAAGACAGAAATCTAGTGTTGCATGATCTGCCAGTCTCTTATCATCTGACGTCCTGTCTGACAACCCGTCATGGCTCATACAAACGTTTGGAAAGAAAAATAAAAACGTGAACAGCTGATCTTTCTCCAACAATTATTTTCTGCATGATAATGTTAATTACTCAGTCCTCATGACACGCCACCTGCCTCAGATTCCCGGATGGGGAGGGCGCTTCATGGCTGGTTGAAGTGGTGTCTTGTCTGGGGGTGATGGCCGACTAAGCTGGCACTTTGAGATGGTGCTTGAATGGGGTGGTTGCCGGCTGGTTGAGGTAATGCTTGTTTGGGGCGATGGTTGGGGTGGTAGTTGGCTAAGGCAATGGTGAGCTTGGGTTCTGTCTGACTGGCGAGTTTGCTAGGATGGCGGTTGGCCCGGGTGGTAGTTAGCTGAGGATGGTGATGGTTTGCTGGGGTGATTGCTTGCCGGGGTGGTGATTAGGTAAGGTAATGGTTGTTGGCTGGGGCGGTTATTGGATGGGATTGTGGTTAACTAGGATCGTGGTCGGCTGGGATGACGGCCCAAGCTAGGGTGATGGTCAGCTAGGGAAATGTTAGCTAGGGTGATGGTCAGCTAGAGTGATGGTCAGCTAGGGTAGCGGTCAGCTAGGGTGATGGTCAGTTAGGGTGATGGTCAGCTAGGGTAGCGGTCAGCTAGGGTGATGGTCAGTTAGGGTGATGGTCAGCTAGGGTGATGGTCAGCTTGGTTAGTGGTTGGATCGTGTGATTGTTGCTTTGATGGCTAGTATTGAGTAATATGAGCCTACTGTTGATATGTCTGGCTATAGTTTCTCTAGGGTACTGTTGAGTCTGGCACCCGAGGAGTTCGTTACTGGGGTTGTCGCCTGGGTCGTCCCTCCTCTGAGCGCCCCAACCAGAGGTCGTTAACATCCTGTTCGCCAGCAGATCAAGAGTTAATGACGTAAACGTTCAAGCGATCGCCGCCAGCTGTCGTTCGTGGGAGATAATTACTACCCAATTGGCTCGCAAGCAACGAGATGTTTTATTGTTACAATTATCGACGCGTTCTGATGCCCAGTACCCACTCTCACCGGAATACACATTTCCCTACTCCCACACACTAACGCCACTCGTATACACACCCACCGCCACTACAAACCTATATAAAACCCACTAACTGCCACCTCGTATACAAATCCACCCACTGCCATCTGCGTACGTGCCCACCCACTCCCTCCCTTTATATACACCCACTCAACGATACCTGCATACCGCCATGCCCTCTATTACCTGCATATAGTGCCACCCGTTACCACCCACTTCTCCATATCCTAATGCCCAACATCACCTCTATCACCCGTCCTCTACTGTAGCAGGCACTTGTGGCCATGGTCATCCACCGCCCACAACCACCAGCCTCCTACCGCCACCCTACCAATCGCTGCAACCCACAGATTACTGCCACCCACCGACTGGCTCTGGGAAGCATCAGACTGGTTTCAGGGGAAAAATGGGGTATTTCAAGGCTCAGTGCTGGGACCCATACTGTTCATCGTCCATATCAACGCTCTGAAGACAGGACTCACCAGCAGGATATCGAAATTTATCAACGAAATGAGATAAGGACATGTGGACCAGTGCAAGGAAGACTACCTGAAGATACTAAGGGTCACGGACAAACTGATGGAGTGTTCAGAGACGCGACAAATGGATTCTAACGTAAACAGAGGCAAAATAACGTACTTTGACGCAACAAAAAATATGTATATATCTAAATCACAAATAGAAAGTACCCGGTAGATTATCACGAAAAGTAAAAGAAGGTAGAGACAATGGTGTGGTTTATGAGTAGTGACCTTAGATATAGTAGATAAGATGCCTAGCTACATACAATAGAATCAGAGGGTACAACACTCATCCTTTATGGTATGCTGGTCAGACCTAACTTGGAATACGATGCTCAGTTCTGGTCACAAAACCCGGTCAAAGATGAGCGACCAAACTAAAGCCATTACCTAGAAATAAACGTTTTCAGGAAAGACTCTAAGAACAAAAATCATTCTCTAAAAAAAAAAGCGTAGAATGCGAAGTGATTAGTAAAACTTTTCAAAAAATGTCAAATGACCTCGACAACGTAACATTTAAACGTTTTTTTTTTCGCTTTAAACAAAGATTCAGTAAAGAGAATTACCAGTATGAGGATGGAAGGAAGGGAATGCAATAGCAATATCAGTAAACTTTCATTTTCAGCCATAGAGTGGTAGAACATCGGAATAAGCTACCTTCAGAAGAAGTATATGCAAAGACTACCAATAATTCTAAAACAAGACTAGACTTATACCTCAGTGATATCTTTCAACAGCAATCATACCTACGTCATGAGGATCTATTTGAACCTCTCTCCCTTTTTCAGAATCCAACCCCAATGCAACCGTTTGCAAAGCTATTGGGGAGCTTTTCTTATTCACGCTTTCCTATAGAAGTTCCTTAGCAGTATATATTCCCTGGATTGGATATGTTTTTTCTCTTTTTTCTATCTTTCTCTCTGTCGGCAGTTGAACTTGAGGGAGAGGTGGGTGATGAGGTGCCTTTTGCTTTCTTATACTGCTTCCACCATTATATTAGACCTGCATTGAGCAAAATGTCGTAAAGAGCCATTTTGTCTTCTTTTACCACTCCCTCCTATGTATTCCTATATACCATCGACCTCCACTCACCACCTACTGCTACCCACCACCATAGCAGTTCATTCCATCCACTGGAACCCACAGCCCACCTCCATCCTCACCTTATCCATAGCCATTCACCATCCATTATCGTTCACCTTCTACTATTCCATCCACACATACTGCTATACACCACCCACAGCCACCCTCTAGCCACTGCACTTAACTTTTACTGCCACCCACTAGCCACTGCACTTACCTTTTACTGCCACCCACTACACACTGTCAACCACCACCCACTACCATCTACCTTCATAGTTATATCATACCACTGCTACCTATAAACAACATCCACCCAGTCTTCTACTGCTACTTAATAAACGTTGCATTTACCCACCGTCTGCAGCCACCTTTCACCTCAGGTCGCCCTCCACATACAATAACCCATTACCCACTACCCATAATCACCCTCCAAGCACCAACGGTAGTTTCCTCCGCCCACTACCACTCACCACTGATCATTATCAGTCACATCCAACCATTGTATGTACGATTCCCCATATCCACGCTCGTTTGATACTCTTCTCCAAGTAATGAAGCCAGGAACTCTCTGCCATCCACCCCAACCCGCCAAAAGCCACTGCCATCCGCCACCCGTGTTCATTCATTACCCCCAGCCACCCACCACCCATCCACCACCCACAGCCACCCACCACCGACAGCCACCCACAGCCACCTACCACCAAAAATCAGGCACAGTTCACTTTTACCCAAAAGACGCTCCTGGCCACCACCCACGTTCACTCATTATCCACCATCAATCACCATCTACTTTTTTGCAGAAAAAGCTCCAGTCACGAACAGAAGTCCTCATTCAAGCCAAACTTTGAAAGGAAGAGTAAATACAAAGATTAATTAGAGAAAAATGAGAACTGTAAATAAATGAAATGGAAAAGAGAAGGCTAGGATAGGTGTGTGAAGGTAAGGACTAAGAAGAAGCGAATACATGTGCATAATATATGCTCAGAAAAGATACCACGTCTTGCCCTGTATCTTAGTTTTCATAGGACAGAGAGTATGACCAGCTAACTTGACAAGGAGGGTGTGAGATGGCTCCGAGCATCACTTCATCACTCCTAAGTCTGGAGAGTAGTACTTTCCTAGGCTGCTGCTGCCTACAACCTCCTGATACAATGGGTATAAAGATGGTTTCCGGGCATCACATCAACAATCCTAGTCTATGAGACATCCATAACCTTACTTAGTCATCTACTCTTTCCTGTTACCAACCACCGACTGCCACCGATTATCCACTACCACCATAAAGGCACATCCGACCATTCTCCACCCTCTACCACTTCCTTGGATAGAAGGGCATTTCTGGCTGGATGGAACTAGGGCAGTCAAACTGCTCAGTCATCTGTCTTCCATAGATGTCATGTACATTACCTATACATTCAATTAACTCACTAGATAAACTAATCACCTTTATCGCTGGTTTTAGTTGGGTTTTGTGGTCGTTGGGGCTTCAATCCCTTCCATTGCCAGGGGTCATTTGGGGTCGTCATCGTCAAGTTACAGTCACAGGACCGAAAAATCTTTAACACCTTCTTCGGGTTCCAGGCAATTCTAAAAACCCGATCCACCCTCACTCCGCATATGGCCCATGACTGATTCTACAGAAGCACAGCTCTTTAAAGCAGCTACTGCTTAAGTGTAATTGTGTGGTTTTGCTTGTAGACTTAGACGCTAACTTCTCTATCAAATCCCTCCGGAACAACGCGCTACGTAATAGTGGAGATGAACGCTTATCTTTTCATTAACCCCGCTAACTATAGCTATTCTCCCCGAAATCGCTCGCCAATTCTGCCTTTACCCTCTCCTGCGGGAAGGGGCCATAGGTGGGCGCGTTTCACGAGAATACTGGTTATCATAATGATGCAGACGCCATATTAAGCTTTATTGCACTTACGATCAATCACGTTCGCGGGCAATTTACGTCATTAGGAATCGTTACGCGACTCGCTCCGTCTGTCTGTACTTCCGGTGACCTCTGCTTTGACCTCCCCTCCTGGGGCTGTAAGCCTCCCTGTGCTCCGATTTGCTTTATGGCTAAATCCCGTAATGTTCTTCGTAAAGTTACAGTTTTGAACTGAAAGGCTGTAGTTAGGGTGGGTTGCTTAGCACTCACGTGGAAGGCGGCGAGGGGGGGCTGGCTCGCTTCATAATCGCCTACACTCAACCACATCCCCGCGCATGAAGGAGGAGGTTCTCGCAATCCTTTGGCTTTAATACGTGTACTTTGCGCTCATGTATTCAATATTCGTGAAATGGATCCTCGTATGAGCAGTTCTATCTCGGTTTTATTTAGATGATTACTCCTTTTTTTTTTTTCTCTTTTTTACTTTTATTCGCGAATGCTTCTTCCCTCCCTCTGAATTCGGGATCTTTTTTTTTTTTTCAAGAATTGCGATTCATTTCCAACCCTCGTGGGATACCCTCGCTGGAGGTGTAGTTTCTCTCTCGCTCTCGTACAATTGTTCTTTAATCTGGAGGAAAATAGGTGTTCATTCCTCTTGCGCAGCTTTTTCCTGTGATTTTGGCATTGTTCCCGCGGCTGAGGGAGCTGCTTCCAGGCTGTTGGAACTGTTTCCAGGGCTGATGGCATTGTTCCCGTGGCTGGCGGAGCTGTTTCCAGGCCGTTGGAACTGTTTCCAGGGCTGATGGCATTGTTCCCGTGGCTGGGGGAGCTGTTTCCAGGGCTGATGCCATTGTTCCCGCGGCTGGGGGAGCTGTTTCCAGGGCTGATGGCATTGTTCCCGTGGCTGGCGGAGCTGTTTCCAGGGCCGTTGGAACTATTTCCAGGGCTAATGGCATTGTTCCCGCGGCTGGCGGAACTGTGTCCAGAGCTAGTGGGTCTGTTTCCCGGGATGGTGGAACTGTTTTCATGGCTGATGGCATTGTTTCCGCGGCTGGTAGGGTTACTGACTAGTAGGGTTATTCCAAGGTGTTCGTGGAATTATTCCTGGCACTGGTGAATTTGGCTCTGGAATTCGTGAATTCATTTCTCGTTCGAAGTACTCAATCTTACATATTATATACATCCCAGTCCTTCACCGTACTTTACACTCCCAATCTTATCTCTCTTCTCATTCTACAGTATTCATCTGCTCCCATCCAAGCCTCACTTCACATGCTATACTCCCTCCACAGGTCTGGTCTCACCTAAGCTTCCTAGTCCTTCTATCTATGTTCCCCTGTCCACCCTAGAAAGCAAGTAGAGCAAGTCCTCGCCTCTACTATCCACTCAGATACCTCACGATGTTGTGCTAACCACAAACACATCTGGATATGCCCGCAACTCCTACTTCTGACATCTTTATTTCTATATTGATAATTACGAAACGCTCCTCTGGTGAAACAGGATGTAATACTGTTCTCTCTCATTTCAGAGAATTAGGAAGGGTCGAGAACATCTGGTTAAGCATATGCTGGATTTGATGTATGTTATTATCAGCGGTATCGCCAGGATCTGAATGGGTGGGCGGGGAGAGAGGAAGGAAGGCAGAGGAGGGAGTTCATGCAGTCTCTCCAAATTCACTACTCGTCTAGCTTAATTCTGGGAAAATGTAAAGATTTTCTTTGAGGGTCATTTCGCTGACTTTCAGTAGCGTTAACAGTTGCATCAAAAGCAACTACAGGAACAGGTGGAAAAAAAAAGCAACAGTAGCAGCAACAGCGGAAACAGAAGCCAGCAGCAGAGGAACTGATAAAAGAGAAATGATAAGACTGGATCTGGTTGCACATCCATACCAGCAACCAAAAGACAGTCCGCTCCATCTCTAACGATAATAGTACGAGCAGCAAAGGGGAAAAAGACTTCAAGAAGAGCGGCAGCAGATGTATACCAGTAACAGAAGCGTGATCATCTGTAACAGTATAAATAACAACAGGTAAGACACCAGGAACATCAACGGAAGAAGTAAAGTGATCAATTTGAAATGGCATGAGCAGTAGCAGCACTGTAGCAGCAACGAGAGAGGAACAGTTTCTTCATGGTGTAAACATGGTGCTTTACCTCTCCTGATATTTAGCGGTCGCACGGCTCACTCACCAGCCTCAGCGAACACCACGCTTCAACACACGTCCTTCTCGTCATATCCCTGTACCTCCAACTACTGGAACAACACGCGTCCTTCAGAGGCCACAATTATCATTAGGAGTCCAGTCGAACACACACACACACACACACACACACACGCGTGATAAGGACGTCATCTCCGACAATGCTAGGAAAGAATACGAAGAATGTGTGGGAGAAGCCGAGGAAGGAGGGAGGTAGTAGGAGGAGGAGGAGGAGGCACGTCGTCCCTTCTGCGCATGGGTTTTTGCAGGTTGCCGGGCAAAGAAGTGTACGCGGTGAATCAAGGAGGCAAAAATATTCCCCGCGGCGTCACTTATAAGCCACTTGGCACGGCAATCGCGCTACAAAAATGTCGTGTTCTCCCGCGATCTTATCATCCTCGGCGCAATTTTCTGTGAAAGCTACGGATTACCTGCTCCCACGAGCCGCCGCCAGTTACCCCTGACAGACACCCGACGGGGAAAACGGAAGCCTTAAATCAATTTCATTCTTTTCTGGGCATAATTTGGCGAGTCTTCCTGCGCGGGGTGTCCCCCCCCTTCCCCTCTCCACACCCTTGCTGATGGCTGGGTGAGTGCGCGGGCGAGAGCGGAGGCGTGGAGCCAATCTAAATAATGAAGTGCTTATATCAAATGTAAATGTATAATGTGGTTGTTAATGAGACCGCACGCCTCCATACTTGTCTCGGTGGTGTCTTACCTTCCCTTCTCTCCCACTCCCTCCTTTCCACCTCCTCTCCCCCGACATCATTCTCCTCCCCCGCCCTTTCACCACACATGACTAGCCTTGCACAGCAGCAGCGGCGCGGAGCGCTGACCTCTTCCCTCCTTAAAGTCACATAGACACACACACCGCTACCGGTAGCCTTTCTTATCATACCTCCCACCACCTCTTCTTCCTCCTCCTCCTCCTCCTCGGCGCTCGGTGAGGCGGCAGTGTTACCCTCCTGCGCTACCAGCCTCCCGCCCGCCCACCAGCATCTCGAACCCTGGGCTTGACACTCCTCCTCCTCACATACCGGGTGTCGTGTTCCTCACATCACCTGACGTGGTTATGTTTTATCTTTCGTATCATCAAAGTGCACAATATTGTTGAACATATGACGCACGAAGAGTTACTTTTTCGTCGTGCGTTTGACGTGCACAGAGATACATTTAATGTACATCTGACGTGCGCAGAGTCATACTCTAGGCTTGACGTCCACAGTCTTGACCTCATCTTGTACATATAATGAGCCGCGGACTTTCGGTTGTGAGTCTAGCATTCGAGGCGTTACTTCTCATCTACAAAACTGCCGAAGGTTGAGCCCTCAAGTCTGCATTGCTTTATAACCCCTGCAACATTTGCACCATCGCCTTCCTTGTAGCCTTCGTAGTCTACAGTGGCTCCTCGTTGGCCCGCACACTTTCTTTTTTCCTTGTGGGGCAAATAGATTCAAAGTGGGTGATGCGCACCTCACAAGCCCTCTTTGTGGCGCTCTCTCACAGCTCCAGTAATTTTGGAGCATCTGGGAACGTGGCTGTTCCTCAACCTCCCAACATTCACATCGCTCCTTCTCTGCCTCTCGATCTACAAGTTCCTCCTCTTCACACATTGGCCATTCTTCAGTTCTCTTCGTTTCTCCTCACTGTATTAGCCACCTCACACCCTTTCACTCTCAGTTCGCCATTTCACCGCTTATGATTCTACCCTTTTTCCCCATTTTCCACACCTAATACCAAATCTCCCCTTCGTCCATTTTCATTTTCATCCACGAGACATTCTATACGCAACCCTTCCACCAATTTTCTTTCTCCCTCCTTTTCTCGCCACCTCTTTCATTCCTCTTTGTATCTACTCCCCTCTGCCTCTTTTCCTGTCTTCCCTCCCGATACCATCACCACAGCCTCGAAGTCATCAACACTCTCACAAGGGATGATGACACAAGCCTCCTCCCCCCAAACACATCATAGAAATTAAGGTGACATTTATTTTGTACAGAGAGAAAAAAGAAAACGGAAAAAAGAGAGAGAAAGAGAGAGATCGGGGTGGGGGTACTAACAAACCAGCTGAGAGCCAATCTGCCTGTAACAAGGTCGTAACAATGGGTAATAACGGGGAGGACCCCGGCCGTAGCCAATCGTAGGACGACCCCACGCCATCATCCGTCATTCCCACCTCTTCGACCACATTGAAACGGACTTTCCCACATCCTATCGTCCAGAGCGACACACTCTTAAGCCTTCAGTCGCATAGAAACCACATATATCATTTCATATTTCATGTACGTAATTTCATAGATATTCTTTTGAATTCAGAGCTTCAGTTTGATGGCGATTCGCTGGTACAATTTGGTAGAGTCTGCGTTGCTCTTAACTTTGCGAACGGTGTTATGGCAGCGCGAGTGTAATCGTTAACGAGGAACGTCCAACACCTCTAATTACAATCTTGTTTACAAATAAAGCCAATTGTGCCGGTGCTAGCCACTGGCCAGGGTTGTTATTGGTGGACATTAAGAGGCCATAATGATCAGTTAATGGCTCGCTTGTTCCTCGGAGTAATGGAGACCCTTCTCGCTAGTTACATTACTAATGGGGGAAGGTGACAATTCTAACCAGTATCAGTTACGCCACAAGGTAATAATGGCTGCTGCTGCTGCTGCTGTTGCCTCCTCCTCCTCCAGCGCGTTGGCTCGCAGCTGCACGGGGGAATGGCGGATGTTGCTGCTGCTGCCTCCTCCTCCAGCCAGCGCGTTGGTTCGCAGCTGTGGGGAATGGCCGGTGGAGAAGTGACTCTTTGTATGGTTGTTCCTAACCAAGAGTTTAGTAAAGGCTGTGATGGTAAGTTCTTAGTGTTGCAGGTCACCATGGTGGGTCTTTATATATATATATATATATATATATATATATATATATATATATATATATATATATATATATATATATGAGTGGATGGGTTTTTCTTCATCTGTTTCTTGGTGCTATCTAGCTAACGCAGGACACGGTAATCAGTATATGTATATATATATACATATATATATATATATATATATATATATATATATATATATATATATATATATATATATATATATATTTTTTTTTTCATACTATTCGCCATTTCCCGCGATAGCGAGGTAGCGTTAAGAACAGAGGACTGGGCCTTTAAGGGAATATCCTCACCTGGCCCTCTTCTGTGTTCCTTCTTTTGGAAAATCAAAAAAAAAAAAAAACGAGAGGGGAGGATTTCCAGCCCCCCCGCTCCCTTCCCTTTTAGTCGCCTTCTACGACACGCAGGGAATACGTGGGAAGAATTCTTTCTCCCCTATCCCCAGGGAGAATATATATATATATATATATATATATATATATATATATATATATATATATATATATATATATATATGTGTGTGTGTGTGTGTGTGTGTGTGTGTGTTCCTAAGAGTCTACGGGGAAAATTAAACACGGTAAGTTCCCAAGTGCACTTTCGTGTAATAATCACATCAGGGGATGTACAAGAAAGAAATATAACAGTCAGTTGATATACAACGAAGAGACGTAGCTAGGACGCCATTTGGTAAACAAGTGATGTTTACCAAATGGCGTCCTAGCTACGTCTCTTCGTTGTATATCAACTGACTGTTATATTCATTTCTTGCATCTCCCCTGATGATGTGATTATTACACGAAAGTGCACTTGGGAGCTTATCGTGTTTCATTTTCCACGTGGGCTCTTAAGAATATACTCGATCACTCGCAAAATTGTGATCCTTTCCAATATATATATATATATATATATATATATATATATATATATATATATATATATATATATATATATATATTAGTAGGAAGAGATAAACAAGTACCAAAATTATTGCATATTTTTGATGCTTTGAGATATGTTCACCTCATCGACAGAATATGCATTTATAGATATCATACAGTGCATCATCTGACTGAATATATGAAAGCAAAATCACATCTACAATCTTCATCAATAATTATAACAAAACAAATATATACGATCACAAAAAAGTCATATACTTCAGTGGTATGATTTCTTCTTCTAAAAGAAATATAAGATGAATCCCAAATTTATTTCGTGTGATCAAAAAATAATGAAGATAATTTCATAGAGAATGAATCATCACATATGACTATCATTCTTTTTTTCCATTGTTCGAAGTTGCTTTTCAACTGTAACAAATTACCTCAAGATGCATTGATCATCCAGTAATTAGAGAAGAGTTTTACAATTATTTCTTAATATACTGATGAAGTTGGACTTTACACGATGAAGTCTATGCTGACAACGAATAAATATCCAGTCATACGTCATAATTCAACCACTCCAAAATTAAATATTCCTCAATAATAGTCATAAATTTTGTCATGGTCTATTTTTGTATAGAATAAATTTGGGATTTTGTGTTGTTTACGTGTTTTTAGGGGAAAAAAACACTCCACTTTAATCATATGATTTTGTATTGTGGCGGATTAATTTTTCCTGTTTTATGTATATATATATATATATATATATATATATATATATATATATATTGATGTAAGCTGCACACGTGATCTGCTTAAATGTTTCCTATTAGGTAGTTTATCATACTTGTAACAGCTGATTTTCGTGATGATATGAGCTGGTCGAAACGTCAAGAACAAAGAATGAAGGAAAAAGACTGATTGTGGCACTTGTATATCTCTTCCTTATGATTATATATATATATATATATATATATATATATATATATATATATATATATATATATATATATATATATATATGTATATATATATATATATATATATATATATATATATATATATATATATATATAGGTGGCGACTAAAAGGGGAGGAAGCGTTGGGCTGGAAATCCTCCCCTCCCGATTTTTAAATTTTCCGAAAGGAACAGAGAAGGGAGCCAAGTGAGGATATTCCCTCTAATGTACAATCCTCTGCTCTTAACGCTACCTCGCTAATGCGAGAAATGGCATATATATACATATATATATATATATATATATATATATATATATATATATATATATATGTTTACCATGCCCAGCGTTTGAATCACATTATAGTACACATGTATGTAGCACCGACTATGAAATTATGATTTAAGAAAAAAAATATAGACAGCAAAAGGAATAATTCTCATACTTTACCACCCGTTCTATAAAACGAAAGTTGTACTGGCACCTGCTATTGTGATAACGGTGGCGCAAATCAGTACACAAACTCCCACTATTATCACGCAGTCAACATAGGAGGCGGAGGATCAGGCGTTTGTAGACGTAGTTAAGGATTATCTATGCCATAAAAAGAGGTCCCTTTGAGTACGAGTGAAAACATAAACGAGGCAAAATGGAACAAAGGAAAAATAATTGTCATAATAACAGAAGTGGTCCGGTACAAGCAAACCATCCAGTGGGAATGGAACGAGTGAGAGAGAGAGAGAGAGAGAGAGAGAGAGAGAGAGAGAGAGAGAGAGAGAGAGAGAGAGAGAGAGAGAGAGAGAGAGAGAGAGAGAGAGAGAGAGAGAGAGAGAGAGAGAGAGAGAGAGAGAGAGAGAGAGAGAGAGAGAGAGAGTTGGAGTGTTGTTGTTGCCGTTGTTCATGAAACAGCCAAGGCAATTATTACCACCACTTCATTACTCACCAAGGATTGTCATCTCTAATTAAGGGAGTAAAAGACACCCGGGCTGTAGAGCCACTAATATGTAGATAACACATAATGAAGTGGCTAATAAGCGACAATTGTTAAAAGTAATGAATGATGTTTACCAGTTTGTCTCCTTCACCCACGTAAATGACGAATCTAAACGAAAACAAAAATAAGTCAGACAAAGATATACGACAGCCCAGGCAGGGAGCTTCGATCGAAATCATTCACTGTACAGGCGCCTGGAGGAATAACAAACATACACTGAACAACTACAGAGACATTTAAAAGAAAACTCATCATGTGGTTGAAATCAGTCCCAGATGAAGAAAGAATCGAGGAATACGCATTGCAATTGGCAACTGAGAGGAACAGTCTTATGCATCAAGCAAGACGTGTTGTGAGCTGACAAATTTTTGGCTAAATCTTGCCTTTGGTACTCGTTGGTAGGTAGGTAGGAAGGTAGGTAAGTAGGTAGGTAAGTACTTCCCTAGGTAATACCAGATCTACCCCCCAAACTCCAGTCGGAAGACCCCTACCACACACACACACCCACACACACACACACACACACACTCACACACCCACACACACATCCACACACACATACACACACACACACACACACACACACACACACACGCATACACACACACACACACACACACACACACACACATATACACACACACACACACATTACCCCCCTCCACCCTCCACCCTCATCATCAGCGATGATATTTATGGCCTCATGGACGTAAACATTTGCTGGCGAGTCGAGACAGATTACACCACATACGTCATCATTGCGTCACGCTTACGTCACAGGGTAACTAATGGCCCGGGGGATTAACTGCAAAATTTTGATCTATGACGACAAGAACTGTGCTATTTGTAGTGTGTGAGTTGGAGACGAGCGGCAGCAATTTGACTGCATATTTCACGTCCACATTTTCCCTCATTTATGAGGCAGAGGAGGAAGGATGATGTAGAGGAAGGCCTCTGGTAATGCCCTTACCGTGTATGGGTGTCCTAGAGCTTTTGACATGATCCTTAGATGTATTTGCCACTTGACAGGAGAGTGTCCATGTTCTTTGTTAGTAGAGTCATGAGGTGAAGGAGTTAGGTCACAGATGATGATGTTGTAACCCAAGGTCGTACCTTCGTGTTCAAAGAGTTTGCAACTTCGTGCTCAAGGGTCGCACCGTCGTGCTCAAGGGTCGCACAGTCTTGCTCAAGGGTCGCACCGTCGTGTTCAAGTGTCACACCGTCGTGCTCAAGGGTCAAATCGTCGTGCTCAAGGGTCGCACCGTCGTGCTCAAGTATTGCACCGTCGTGCTCAAGGGTCAAATCGTCGTGCTCAAGGGTCGCACTGTCGTGCTCAAGTATCGCGCCGTCGTGCTCAAGTGTGCATCTTTCGTGCTCAAGGTCGCACTGTCGTGCTCAAGGTATTAGCCTCGTGCTCAAGTGTCGCACCGTCGTGCTCAAGGGTCGCACCGTCGTGCTCAAGGGTCGCACCGTCGTGCTCAAGGGTCGCACCGTCGTGCTCAAGGGTCGCATCGTCGTGCTCAAGGGTCGCACCGTCGTGTTCAAGGGTCGAAACCGTCGTGCTCAAGGGTCGATCGTCGTGTTCAAGGTCGCATCCGTCGTGCTCAAGGGTCGCACCGTCGTGCTCAAGGGTCGCACCGTCGTGCTCAAGGGTCGCATCGTCGTGCTCAAGTATCGCGCCGTCGTGCTCAAGGGTCGCACCGTCGTGCTCAAGGGTCGCACCGTCGTGCTCAAGGGTCGCACCGTCGTGCTCAAGGGTCGCATCGTCGTGCTCAAGTATCGCGCCGTCGTGCTCAAGGGTCGCACCGTCGTGCTCAAGGTTCGCACCGTCGGGCTAAAGGGTCGCACCGTCATGCTCAAGGGGTTGAAATGAAATCTAAAGTGATTATCATCATTCAATGTCTAATCAAAGAATGGGAGCTTGGATACGTACACATATGGCAATTCCTAGCCTGGTGTTTCTGTACTACATCTAGATGGTGTAACCTGCTCACGCATGAATTAGGAGGAGGCACGCCAGAGAGGGTCGTCCGTCTCCCCCTTACCCTGCACTTCAGGCCGTGGCTCCACGTCGATGTTCTACCTTTCCTCTCCACCTACTAGGTCTGGAAAGAAGTCCATTCGGCAGCAATAGACAACTTTCCATTCATCAACTCCCGGTAAAAGTCCTGCGTCGTTTGCAAGTGGTCTTTACAGACGAAGTACCTTACATATATATATATATATATATATATATATATATATATATATATATATATATATATATATATATATATATATATATTTTTTTTTTTTTTTTCTTTTTTCTCATACTATTCGCCATTTCCCGCGTTAGCGAGGTAGCGTTAAGAACAGAGGACTGGGCCTTTGAGGGAATATCCTCACCTGGCCCCCTTCTCTGTTCCTTCTTTTGGAAAATTAAAAAGAAAACGAGAGGGGAGGATTTCCAGCCATCCGCTCCCTCCCCTTTTAGTCGCCTTCTACGACTCGCAGGGAATACGTGGGAAGTATTCTTTCTCCCCTATCCCCGGGGAAAATATATGTGTATATATATATATATATATATATATATATATATATATATATATATATATATATTTACGAAGTGTAATCGCACTTGTTTGTCTAAGGTTGTAGAACGCCTACAGAGTGTGTGTTTCTCGGTTTAGAGAGACATTTCATTTATCAATACGGACAGGAAACTAAGCGTTGTGCACCTCTTAGGAATTCCAATGATTCAGGTCAGTTTTCATTGCCTTCTCAACTACGCTGCAGTGCATCCGTCACCGTCGTCTCTGACCATACTTGGGTTCAGTCATACTGACTCCAAGCAACCTCTTATAAGTTTGTGATCGCTCACTGTCGAGCATTCAGGGAACCTTGGAGCGTGTAAATGACCTCAGAGCGTCAAAGTAAATCCCGGAACTTCAAAGTGACCTCGAAACGTCAAAGTGACCTGGGGTGTCAAAAGCTGACCACCGAAACTTCAAAGTGACCTGGAAACGTCAAAGTGACCTAAGGTGTCAAAGTGACCTCGGGATGTCAAAAGCTGACCCCGAAACTTCAAAGTGACCTCGAAACGTCAAAGTGACCTAGGGTGTCAAAGTGACCTCGGGGCGTCGAAATGTGAAATTTGAAGCCAAGTGAACACCGTTAGTAAGAAAGGTCCTACAGACTGTAAGACGATAATTTGTTGACAAGAATGTTATAAACGAGGCATGTACGTGCATACTTTGCCCTTGGCAAATGAAAATTATATACTGCAGTTAAGGTAATAGAATTAATTTTGAGCCATGTAAACACGCATGATTTCACTTCCATGTTAATTCCCTCCCTCCCTCCCTCCCTCCCACCCCTTTTTTTGTTCTTAAAAGTCCCTGGCGTTTTTGGGCTTGACTTTTGGTCGATAAGCAAGATTCTGCATAATACAGAATGGACCCTATTTGCACAGAGTATCAAGACAGGCGTTTATTACAGACGTTGATTTGTCGAGTAGAGTGATTTAACTTCCTGGTAAAGGTCAATTAAAAGCTCCTTTCCCAAAGCTGTTTACATCCTACGCTGGGTGGAAAGACATTGTCCTTAAGCAGGATATTTTTAGGTCAGTTACGTCCCCCTAAAGTACGAAGAGGATAGCTTAAGGACAAAATTGTGCTTACTTCAGTAATATGGATTAAGTACTTTACTACAATACCACAATAGGAACATCCTTAAGGTACTTTACTACAATACCTTTAGCATTGGTATATCCCAAAGCAGTATGGATTGATCACTTTAAGTATGGACTAACCACTTTAAGCACTTTATTACAGTACCTTAAGAATAGATACCCTAAAGTCGTACGAATTAACCGCTTCATGCACAATAACTAAAGGAGAAGCACACCCTAAAGTAGTAAGGATTAACTACTTTAAGTACTCGACTATTCAACCTTAAGAATATGTACATCCTAAAGCAGTATGGATAAACAACTCTGAGGACTCTATTAGCATAACAGAGTACAGCAGAGTTAAGAGAATACCAGGACTAAACACACTTTCAGCTTGGGGAATGCATCGTACCCTGCATTTAAGAGCATAATACCTCAGAGGTGAATAGCCCAACCTCTTGACAATGCCAGTTTATGTCATGGTACTCGAGGGTCATTAATGGGGACAGTGACAACAAGGATCTCAGGTGGTCGCAGCGAGGCGGTCGTAAGCTGCAACGGAAGCAATGTAGACAATGTAAACACGAGGAGTAATTTACGTCTGGGGGGGGGGGGGGGAAGGAGGGGTCAGGGGGTTAGGGGCAGGGCTAGGGGTAGGGGAGAGGACAGGGAGCTGGTGAACACGGGTCCGGCGCGCTAAGAACATGATACACATTCCTCAGTGTCCTTCCCTACGCCAGCTGTGGCGCTCTTTATTAGGGAACTTCTTCCACTGGGTGTTGAGGACACTCAGGGAGCTGAAGGACTTTTACGTCCCGCGCCGAGAGGAGAGAGAAGAAAGGAATCTTATTTACACAATAAGTGATGTCTTGCTAAGCATTCTCCTTGTATAAAGTTGGAACCTGAGACAGGATGAAGATTTTGCTAGGAATATAAATTCTTCTAATAAGAGAAAGACTTTTTTGATACTACTGCGCCATCATACAGAGGCCCGCCGCATCCCTGAGGGAATTTCTAGCTACAATCAGACACACACACAGCCTGTAAGATAACTCAACACCATGTAATGAGAGCGATCATGCTTTCTTTGTTCTTTTGTAATCCATGTTTATGCCTGGTCTCCCAAGGCCATCTTCCACTCCAGTTCATCAGGTTTAAAGTAAACCTTTTATCATGTGTTTCATGGAGGCTCCAGTCATGGACAAAGGAATTCATCAAGACTGGGCATTAATAGAAATTTAGAGAGGTTAATGAAAGGGAAAAAGAGAAGAGGAAAAGTATTTATAAATTTTGGATGTGAAAAAACCTGTTTTTTAAATGTTCTTGGTCACGGTCATAGAGGAAGACATAGGAGGGCAGAGAGTTCCAAGGCCTCGAGGTGTATAAAAAGAAGGAATTATCAAAATGGCCTACCCTTAAGTTACCAGTGGCCACACAGTAATCATGTGACGCAGCAGCTTGCCGACTATCGCGTAGTCTAACTAGTGGTAGAAGCACACAAGGAGCTAACCTTCAGGAGCAAAAACTATAGTAATACCCATAGAAAAGAGGAAAAGTGAACCAACATTGCGACGAAGGGCAAGTGGGTCAAGTTTTGAGGTTAGCCCGAGAGGCTTTGAAAGTCTGAGACTCTCTCAACTCAACTCTGTCCACTAAGGATGTACAGCTAAAACCGCCCCAGACGTAAGAGCAATATTTCATACAAGAACAGATCAATGCTTTGTATAAACGTAGCAACTGTTTGGATGCAAACAAAAAAAAAAAAATTCTAAACACGAGAGAGAGAGAGAGAGAGAGAGAGAGAGAGAGAGAGAGAGAGAGAGAGAGAGAGAGAGAGAGAGACTCCGATGCTACACCCTGAAAGAAGCCTGGATATATCAAGAACAACTGCATAGGACCCCCCAAAATCTTTCAAGGGTAATGACCAGACATTAGTGATATAGATCTCGACTTACGAAATCCATATTGATGATCAAAGAGAAGACTGAGATTCAAGATGTCTAAGGCTGCGTTCAACAACTGAGAAGCTGCCAGAAAGAACGCAAATGTTGGCACAGTGAACAAGTGGTAGGTCTATCAGGAGAGGAACTGGCGAGGGAGGGAACAGTACTGCTGTTACTGTTTGAGGGCCTTCCCTCTCATTGGCAGAAGAGTCGGCCACGAACCCGGAGATTCTTAGCACCCCATGATGCCGGATCCTAGGGACCATACGTTCGTTGGAGTCTACCAGGACTACATTTACAAAAAAAAGATTCACAGACAAGAGACTGCAAAAGAACTTATTTGAAAAAATAAGTGAGATTCAAATGGGTATGTTGTGCTTATAAAGAGAAGATGGCAGGCAACCTAATTTCATTTAGTCTCTTTTTTTTCACGCATCCTTTCAGAGATTCTTTTTCTCATCATCATCAGAGTTCCTCATCTTTATGATCTGAGCTCCTCCTCTAAACATCTAGACAATTTCCCTACCGGCTGCACCACGAGTCCCTCCGGTGGGTAGCAAGGGTTTTCCCTACATGCTTACATGACCCCTAATGTCAACTTCATTTCCTCTCGTTTATGGCTCAGAGTTTTTTCTGCTAGATGATTTGTGTTCAGTCTTCCGGATAGATTAAGTTATCATCTTGAAGTAATGTCAAGTTCCATTTGCCTTATGACCTGAATCGTCATTATGGGAATCATATGAACTCCCAAACCTAAGCCATTTTAATCTTCCTTCGGAGGCTCTCTGATCTCCTTGCTAAAGCATTTCATTCTACTCTCTCATCCTCTAACAGTTCCCACCATCTGCGCCATACGATCGTCCTCGGCAACCGACTCGCCAAATCTGGGTGTCTACGTCTTTGATCGAGACATTGCAAGTTCTCGTGGGTGGAGAGAACTATAATGTTGAGCTAATGACAGAATCACAGATGAAATTAGTTTACAGGTGCAGCCGCACATGTCATATGTCCCTCATCATACCCTCCCAGAACTGTATGTCTTCTACATGCAATCTCTCTCTCTATAGACACCTATATCCAACGTCCTCTCCCGATACAAGCACCCTTCCAACACGTCTCCCCCTATACACGTTCCTCCTCACCACCTGCGTATCGTAACTTACGTTTCCGGTAAGAAAAAAAAGGCACCGCTATATTTCCGCATCGTTTATAAGCACGGCGCCTACGTGCACGTCCTAGCAGGCACGCCTTCGACATGAACGCCACCTACGTGCACACACACCAGCACACACACACACACACACCTCAACATGGGTGCGTCCGACATGCACATCCTTTACATGAACGCTTCCTACATACACACTTTAGTTCTATACAACTCCGTATGTATAAGTTTTCTTAGCCATACTTCCACTATATGTAGCTAATCAGCAAAGCGTAAAACGCTTATTTTCTTAACGTTTAATTGCGTAAATGGAGGTGATGATCAATAAATCACACTAACTTTAGAACGATTTTTGCTGGATTTTAAGGCTGGAATTGGCAAAATCTTACGGGCTTGGTTAGTGTCCACGTGTTTTCATGTACAATGATGTCATCAACTGTGAGTTGTGGTTATTTAAGTTTGTGTGTGTGTGTGTATGTGTGTGTGTGTGTGTGTGTGTGTGTGTGTGTGGGTAGGTGGGTGGAGTTAGGAGCTTTTGTGTACATGTGCCTGTATGTGTAACTTTTACACAGGTGTTTGTGGGAGTTTCTATGTATATATGTATATCGATGTGAATCATACCCTTAGAATCAAACCCCGGACCATTTGTCTGTCAGCCAGATAACCTGACACCCTGGCAAAGGTGAGCCTAAAACAGCATCTCCTCCTTAACCACTCGCTGGTTCACGGATCTCGCTGATGCGTCACGCATCCTTTACGAGCTGATAGAGTTCATGCAGGATTACGTATCAATTGGCTGTATCAAAGCAGCTTCAAGGTAAAGGAAGGAGTTGAGAGTCTAATTTGAATGGAAAGTTAAAAACGTAGTATGCAGTAATGTACACAGCTTCTTGTGCATAGAACCATATACATTTGAAGACATAGGCTTCCTAGTTCTGTGTGTAAGACGACCGAGTACCAACCATCCTGTTCATGGCTTTACATAAACAACCTGAGCGTTTAACAGCGAGTGGCGGTAGGCGGGACCCCGAGTTCGATGCGGAGGCGTTCTTGCGGAAGGTGAGAGAGCCAGTAGGTCACACCTGTTACGGTACGGTTCAGGTTCACGTTCTTAGAGGGCGGGGGTGTTCTCCCTGCATCCACAGGGCTCCATGGTCGACAGGGGGGGAAGCCCAAGCCTGTGCATATTTTCGACTTCCAGTATGTCGTCGATGGTTGGGTGAATAACGAAGGGGAGTTAAACGGAAATATGATAACAGACGTGATGGGAATGATAAGAGTGGATGAAGAGGAAGGAGGAGGACCAGGATGATGGGATGAGCGATGAACTGTGTTGATGAAAGATCAGACTAGTGTGACAATTGTGTCCATCAGACTAACACCGACGGGGTTGTGTAAATCAAAAGAAAGGAAAGGGAAGGAAAGCTATAAGAGAGAGGTGGAAGACGGGCGGGAGATGCTAGACAACTAGAAGTAAATACGAGGTTGATCTAGATGAGAACTGAGGAATGTCCATATCAGACTTCCAAATGCACTTATCACACGTTTTCCTATAACATCCACCTTTCTCAAATAAGATACCAACACAGTCGGTTTTCGCAATTCTTCTTGGGCTTGCGTGCCAAGAGACAGTACCGTCCATGGTACATCATGAACTCTTGCTACACACCACTGACAATTACGAAGGATGAAGACATTTTGTAAGAAGACGATCATTCAGAACAGCTGTGGTCGTCTGTTGTTGGCGTGTGGAGAAGTGCTCCTTACGAAATTGAGCCTCGGGCAGAGATATGAACGGTGGTTGAGTGTCTTTGAGTGGACCTGGAGACGAACTACAGTTGAATGGCAGCGAGTGGTCCAAAAGAAGCACGATGGTTTGGTGGACACATGAGTGGTCCTGGAAGAAGTCAACAATATTGATATACACGGTACATTTGTTAGTCTTTTGAGCAAAGCACACGGTGGCAATGGAAAGATTGGGAGTGATGGACAAGTTATTGATAGAAGGACATACACACACACACACACACACACACACACACACACACACACACACACACACACACACACACACACCATGGAAGAAAGAAGAAAAAAAAACAGGGGAAGACTTGCTTTCAAATCACATATTTCTTAGACTAACATTGTCCCTTAATGAACAACCCTTTGCAAAATGCAAAGAAGAAAAAAAGGAGAAAAGGGGGTCAGCCAAAGGTCATACCAGGATATAAGGCAAGAAACCTATAAGGAAAGATGCAAAGAAATACTTCTGCGGAGACGTGTGCGAGTGAGACGGATGTGGGTGAGATGGGTGTAAGTGAGACGGGTGTGAGTGAGACGGGTGTGGGTGAGACGGGTATAAGTGAGACGAGTGTGGGTGAGACGGGTGTGAATGAGACCAGTGTGAGTGAGACGGGTGTGGGTGAGACGGATGTGAATGAAACGAGTGTGGGTGAGACGGGTGTGGGTGAATGAACCAGGTGATGAAATAGCGAGCACCGCACAGACTGTAAACAGTAGATTGGGAGAGTTGCATAACAGAACAGAAAGTTCAGGCGATAGCGGTCCCACCAGTGCACAACTTCCTCCCCGTACTGTACAGATAATTACACACACACACACACACACACACACACACACACACTTACACACACACACACACACACACACACACACACAAAGTCCGGCTCTGTAAATAAGAAAATATAGACCAGCTGGCGGATGCACGAGTTCCATATATCTATGAATAATTGATGTTCTGGGCTTGGGAAGACTATAGTAATGATAATGTAAATTACATGGTTTATGAAATTAATCGCACGGGAGTGGATGTAACAATGTAAAAGGGAGAATCATTTGCATTGATCAGGGTATGTAAACGTTACGGAATTGGTCATTTTCGTTACCGTAAGACATATCATTTTTGTTTCATGGTCGATGAATAACATGATTGTTCCCTAATTGAACAGCATGATCTGCTTTACCGGATCTCTCTTCCGTTGATTAGATTCAAATTTCGTGAACATGTTGTTCTTATTCTAACTCACTGTTATTATATTCATGAGAACAATTTGGTGGAAATTTGACAAAAAAACAAACAAACTCCAGAACCAACTGTTCGAAAGGGATGAACGAAATTCCACATAGTAAGATTAGAAGATTAGAATGATGAGATAAAAATGTTACAGAGCGAGACAGAATCTCTTGGAGGCTAAGATAGGCAGCAGCCATAAGACTTGGAGGGGTGTGAGAGCAGTGAGAGAAAGGGAGGAGGAGTGAGAGGGGAGGAGAGGGGGGGGGGAGAATTAGGGTAAGGGGAAAGAAATAAGTGTAAGGGATGGAGTTAGGGAAGGTAACGAGAGGACACAAGGGAGGGAGGGAGGGAGGGAAGGTAACGAGGGGACACAAGGGAGGGAGGGAGGGAGGGAAGGAAACGAGGGGACACAAGGGAGGGAGGGAAGGTAACGAGGGGACACATCTGCCTTGGCATAGGACAATGAAATGCAAATTGTCGACCGCAAAGCGACAAACAAGAGAGAAAGAGATAACGAGCGACGGTCCCCATCAGGTCTCCAGCAGTACTGCTGTTCCCCTCCGTCCGTCCCCCCCTTGAGACTCTCCATCTGTCTCCTCTCCTCTCCCATCCTTCTCCTTGATGTCGAAATGCAGTAACGTGCACGTCCTCTCCGTCTCTTATCTTTTGATGGAGCGGGTGACACCTGATTTCGGGTCTGTTTAGCTCCAATACGCGATTCATTACTGTCTCTGGATCAGGCTGGAGATAGGCCTACTAAATGCACTCATGTATAATTCATGATAGGCCTCTGATGTGGTGAGCCTTCTTGATGGATGGTCGTGGTGGTGGTTAAGAGACTATACGACCCCAGAGTGGGTGGTCCGACCCAAATGCTCAAGGGGGTTCGTCTGCAACGGCGTATGGTCATTGTGGGAGGCCTGAAGATTATATTGCCTAGTAGTAGACTATGATTCACCACCAGAGATCAGGAGTTCGAAGCATTTCCCCCACCGACGTGAGTCGTACTTTGGGACCACTTGGGGAGAGAGAGAGAGAGAGAGAGAGGGTGCGGGAGGAGGGGGGCGCTGTCTGTCCGTCTGTCTGTCTGTCGGCGGAGGACCCTTTCCCGGGCCGGGGTCCCGCCCCAGGCACGACCACTGTGGTTGAAATTTGCATAAACTCCGGATATTATGCCGGCTCGCAGTGGAGGTTGGGACGGAGGGAGGTGAGGGAGCGAGTGAGTGAGGGAGTTTAATGAGGGAACGCAGGAGGTGGGGGAGGGAGGAGGAGAAAAGGGATACATGGACATGTTCTTCAAGCAGGTAATGGGTAATTATGGTCGACATCGCCTTTTGGGTTGGAGGTCGTGATCACTTATTTATAAAGGTTATCGTCAGGTGACCATGATTCTCTCAGGTAAATCATGGATGCGAGTGGTAATTGGCAGGGGCAGACATATATACTGCAAGTGAAAAGTAATAATTGGCGAGACTATATCATTGGGAGTAGAGCGATATCGAAAAATGATTATAATGATAATAATGATAGTAATCATAATGACAATGATGATAAAAATAACAATAATAATAGTAACAACAATAGTAGTAATAATAAAGATAATGATAATAATAATAATAATAATAATGATAATAATAATAATGATAATGATAATAATAATGATAATGATAATAACAATACTTCAGTTCTGTATCCTTCTGGTGGTTCCTATGCTTCACAGTAAAAGAGCTAGAGGAGGTTAATCCAAAACAGGAGCTGTGAACACTGTTACTGAGAGACTGGAGGTGCCAGAGGAAGACGTAGCCAATGGATAGGCTGAAGAGCAGGTGAATGAATACTTCTGGTAGCTTTACAGACGCTCCGATACCCATCTCTATGACCGTAGCAGATGCAGATCATTACAGAGAAGGAGGCTGACATAGCAGTGAGGATAGAAGAGCTTTGCAATGGTTCTTATCGTCTAAGACACTCGGAGTTCATCACTCAGTCTTTACATCAGCGGAAATGTCAAATTCCATCACGACACGATACCCCTGCGGTGTGTGCAGACCACAGTGTTCGTAAGATGAGGAGGGAGTTGATCCCCAAAGACCAAAATGGGAAAGGAAGGAGGAAGAAAATGTATGGCCCCGGCAGAAGACACTCACTATGGTTACAGGAGTCAAATCGCCATTTCTTTCCCTAGCTCCAGTTACACAGTGGTCCTCGACCAATTAGCGGAGGGTTGTTTCATAATGAGGGCTAAAAGTGCCCCTCCGCCCTGCCCTCCCAACAGCCCCGTCTCCTTCCCTCCTCCTACCAGGCCGTTAATGAGACGCCCCAGTAGCAACCGTCGGAACGCAAGTGGAAAAAAAAGAACAGTAATTAACTAAGTTCTTCATTATGGTGTTGGTTTAAGCGACCACCGGGGTTACTCCTCCCACTGGTGGGCTGTCCCGTGTCCACCACTGTGGGAATGCTGCCCCCATACCACCTGGGCGTAGCCAGGTCTTCCTGTGACCCCACACAATACGTTGCCTCCACAAGATCCTCCCTTGGCTGCCGTGCTCATCCTGGTTACTGCAGGGTCCTCATCTGCCTGTTATGTCCCTTCTTGTTACTGTTTGGTCCTCGTCTGTCTGCCAGAGTGGCGAGCCTATCTAGTGGCAGATCTAACTATTGGCAGGCCCATCCATTGGCAGGCTGGCAGGCCAATCTGGTGGCAGACGTACCAAGTGGTAGCTTACCTTTAGATCTGCCAAGTGACAGGCCTACTAAGTGGCAGGCCTATAGGCCTGACTGTTTACAGTAGGGGTTCTCTTCTGTTTGCTATGTACCCCCAAGCTACGGCTAGGCCCTTCTCTAGCTGCTGTGTACCCCCTAGTTGCTGCTAGGCCCTCCTCTGGCTGCCATGCACCCCCTAGTTACTGCTAGGCCCCCTTCTGGCTGCCGTTTACCCCTTAATTGCTGCTAAGGTCCTCCTCCGGCTGCCGTGTGTACCCCCCTAGTTACTCCTAAAGTCCTTCTGTTACGGCCATGCACCATCTGGTCGCTGCTAGGTTCTCCTTAGACTACATTTTGACACGATCTGGCCGTATGTATAACTGTCTCAAGACATCACACGCCCTGGGGTCTGGAGGCGACCCAGTCGCACCTGAAGTCAATCATCGTCATTGCACGTCGTGGTGGAGGAGGAGCGATCTGCCTACCTCGAAGCGATGGCGCGAAACAGCGATAAAGATTATATCCCGGTGTCACTCTCTTGTCGGGTAAATGGACCCTCGGGTTGTACTAAACGTGTCATCGGAAATTATCGTGAAAATAAGAATTTCTTGCAGAGACCGCAAGATGTGAAGAAGCATTTCCTGTGTGTGTGTGCTGACCGCCATCCTAACAAGACAAGAGTCATTTTTAGGTCATTTCTGGACAGCGGTGATTTGTAAGTGTGTGTGTGTGTGTGTGTGTGTGTGTGTGTGTGTGTGTGTGTGTGTGTGTGTTTCTACCCTTGTAGCGAGGGTCGTGGTGGCGGTGGTGGGTCTGGTAGGTCGTCCAGGTGTGTGGTCGTGCTCCATCGCCTGGCCAGAACCACCGCTCCCTGTAGAAGTGTGTGTGTGTATGTGTGTATGTGTGTGTGTGTGTGTGTGTGTGTGTGTGTGTGTGTGTGAGTCTGCGTGTGTGGTGATTCTTATCTGATATGAATAAGGGAATTTTGCCCTGAAAATGAGCATCAAATTAGAAAAGAAAACGTATATAGTGGGTATGATAACATCAGTGAGTGTAATGGTATGTAGAGGGAGGTCAACACTCATGTGGTCCCTTCTCTTCAACATTATCATACGACTTTTTGAAACATTTTGATTTTGTTCACAAACACAGTTTCTTTCCTCAGATTATTCTGATTTATCCATGGTTCTTATATCATGGAAATAATTTTTGACATATTTTCTCACAAGTGTTTTGCTGAATTTCATGTTTATAGCCACTATTTGCTCTGTCTTTGCATGTTTAGTTTGTGTGTTTGTGTGTGTGTGTGTGTGTGCATGTATGTGCGTGTGTGTGTGTGTGTGTGTGTGTGTGTGTGTGTGTATGTGTGAGCGCGCTCGAGTGCGAGTAGTAATAATAATAATAATGATAACTAATGATAATAACAATAATAATAAAAATGATAATAATAATAATAATAATAATAATAATAATAAAGATAATGATAACAATAATAATAATGATAATGATAATAGTAATAACATGATAATGATAATAGATAATATAATAACGAACGGTTTATTAAAGTCAAGCAGCCAATCTGTTGAAAATATACAAATGAGATATAGACCTGGGAGATCATTATGGTAACTACTTAACCAATCATAACAGAGATCAAAACTAGTTAACTAATCATGACAGAGAATAATATCATTGTAATATTGGCTATCATATCCATGTTTTCGATAAGTACGTGAGAGAGGTACGGTGCTTTTACATAGCTAAAGTGGCAGATATAGAGAACCCCTTTACAGGACAAATAAGTTTATACATTATGCACCTAATGGTGATTAGTTGAACATTCGTTACTACGTAATTAAATCTTAATTGAGCTGCCGTAACGCAGTAGTTGACATACCACACAACTCAGCAAAGAGAAAACAAAGCTGATTGCTTGTTTAGTTTATCACATATTCATGCTTTGTTTACGACGTTCACAATGACAGGTTTAAGATTGCTCGTGTGTGTGTGTGTGTGTGTGTGTGTGTGTTCTACACTATAACTTATCAAACTGTAATTAGTTAGATAACCGTCGCGTGATTTGGAGCAACAGAGAAAGAAATGCCATATTTCCTTGCTTGAAAGGACGTTCGTGAGGTATATTAATTCACCAAGGCAATGAAAATTAAATCTAAGAACGAGAATGAGAACATTTTACATTCAAAGTGTTAATCTAAATGACTCATCAGTGCCATGTCGTACAAATCTAAATTAAGAACATGATATATACGAACAAGGACAAGAGTGTCGTAAAACCTCAATTACAGGTCACATTTGAAGACCCTCTCATCAGCAGGGGGGGAGGGGAGGAAGAAGGGCATGAAGCTAAGAGGCAATTAGACCTGTGTAACTGTGACTCCTTGCACGATGGAGGTCAAAGAGTAAAGTGTAAGGAGTGTGTAATCAGGGAGTGGTTGTAGACTGTATGCGTGACAGACAGGAAAATGGTTTAAGGGGGAAAAGATGGATGCTGGAGTAGCGTCTGGTGTTACCCAAACGCCATCTATCTCATTCTTGTATATCTCCCCTGATGATGTGATCATTACACGAAAGTGCACTTGGGAACTTATTGTGGTTCATCTTCCTGTGGTCTTTCAACACTATATATATATATATATATATATATATATATATATATATATATATATGGAGAATGGAGAAAAACTGGAGGAAGTGAAGTGTTTTAGATATCTGGGAGTGGATCTGTCAGCAGATGGAACCATGGAAGCGGAAGTGGATCATAGGGTGGGGGAGGGGGCGAAAATTTTGGGAGCCTTGAAAAATGTGTGGAAGTCGAGAACATTATCTCGGAAAGCGAAAATGGGTATGTTTGAGGGAATAGTGGTTCCAACAATGTTGTATGGTTGCGAGGCGTGGGCTATGGATAGAGATGTGCGCAGGAGGATGGATGTGCTGGAAATGAGATGTTTGAGGACAATGTGTGGTGTGAGGTGGTTTGATCGAGTAAGTAACGTAAGGGTAAGAGAGATGTGTGGAAATAAAAAGAGCGTGGTTGAGAGAGCAGAAGAGGGTGTTTTGAAATGGTTTGGGCACATGGAGAGAATGAGTGAGGAGAGATTGACCAAGAGGATATATGTGTCGGAGGTGGAGGGAACGAGGAGAAGAGGGAGACCAAATTGGAGGTGGAAAGATGGAGTGAAAAGGATTTTGTGTGATCGGGGCCTGAACATGCAGGAGGGTGAAAGGAGGGCAAGGAATAGAGTGAATTGGAGTCATGTGGTATACAGGGGTTGACGTGCTGTCAGTGGATTGAATCAAGGCATGTGAAGCGTCTGGGGTAAACCATGGAAAGCTGTGTAGGTATGTATATTTGCGTGTGTGGACGTGTGTATGTACATGTGTATGGGGGGGGGGGGGGGGGTTGGGCCATTTCTTTCGTCTGTTTCCTTGCGCTACCTCGCAAACGCGGGAGACAGCGACAAAGTATAAAAAAAAAAAAAAAAAAAAAAATATATATATATATATATATATATATATATATATATATATATATGAGAGAGAGAGAGATTTTGTATGAGTGTTTGAAGGGGAAATGTTGGGGGGGTGATACGACTCTTGTACTCCGCTAAGGTAAAAAGAAAAAAGAAATCCCAGAATTACTGTCTTCGTTGACATTCATTGGTCATAGTGTTGACAGGTGAGTGTTGACGGCGTTGCTATTACTGTCAAGAGCAACTCGGCCAAAGTAGACGGACGGGATAGTAGTGTGTGGGGCACACTGAGGGATGTTGACCAAAGGCTTGTGTGTGTGTGTGTGTGTGTGTGTGTGTGTGTGTGTGTCGTGTACGAGTATTGTTGGCCAGACTTGACCACATAGGATCTGGATAATGATGATCATTATGTTGTCTACACATGAATACGACAATGACGCTCATCTACTATTAAGAAACAGATGGATGATTGGAAGTACAGACTGATGATTGGTATGCACACAGTGTCGTGATTATCCCATCACTTGTTACCACTGGACCAACACTCGACACTTGCACCAGGGATGTTATATACACATCTGGGGAGCTCACACACCCACGTCGACGTGGCGAATGTCGACCCCGTCGTCGCCAACGCCGACCCTCAGACCACCACAGTGGCGGCGTTCCGATACAGCGCAACGGCCGAGGTCCTACAACCTCCCACCCTCCCTTCCTCCACGCCCCCAATCCCATCCCGTCCCACATTGCTCTGTCCTCCTACACTCCTCTCCTCCTCCTCCTACTACTACTGTCCCCCAATTCATACCCTCACTAACTACCATGGTTGTAACGTGGTGGAAGCTGATTAGCCTCGCCCCTATTCTCTCTACCCCCACTGCCCCCACTCTCCACCCATTCCCTTCAACTCCCCTCTCTCTTCTCCCCCCCTCCCCCTTTCCCTCCCCCCCTGCACCCCATAAAAGTTTATGACACATAATGAGGTCGATTATAACTAAGGGCATAAAGTATTTACGATAAGACTGGTTGTGTGTGTAACTACCGGGTTTACGGCGCGATCACCGGCGATAACCGGGAGGTGGCGGGAGGGAAGGGCTCCCGGCTCCCCACCAGCAGGACTGGACCGGGAGCTCTGACGTCATGGCCCTTGGCATCTCGCACCGGGAGATTCAAAAGTCCTGGGGACCTTAAAGTGGGTATGGCGAGAGTCCTGGGGACCTTGAACTGGAAATATAATCTGTCTTTACGCATCTTGACTGGAAATATGATCAGTCTTTACGCATCTTGGACTGGAAATATAATCTATCTTTACGCATCTTGGACTGGAATATAATATGTCTTTACGCATCTTGGATTAGAAATATATGTCCTTAGGTATCTTGGACTGGAAATCATAAGAGGTTAGGAAATCTCAGACCAGGAATTTAGACTGCGTAAGGGATGTAGGAATCATGAATTACTGCTGGGCTCAGAGATCTAGAACCCACTGTTTCAACGGATTAAGGGATCAAAGACTCAGATATTTGACAGGATATGTAATCTAGACAGGCAAAAGTCTTTGAATTCTTCCTCAACTCTCATATCCCTAGACATCTTAGATCTTACAGTCTTCTCTCTGATCAGCGGTATGGCTTCCGTAAGGACAGATCCACTGGTGATATTCTTTCCTATCAAACTAATGTCTGGGTACCAATCCCAGAAATGTTTTGGGGAGTAGTGTCAAGTTGCCCTTGACATATCTATGGCTTTTGACAGGGTGTAGCATCGCGGTCCCATCTCTGGGTTTCCTTCTTTTGGCTTCCCTCTGTCACTTTGCTCCCTCCTATCTAGCTTCCTCTCCGGCCGATCTATCTCTGGTTGTTGATGGATCAGCCGCCCTACTTTTCTCCATCAACAGCGGTGTCCCCTCAAGCTTCTTCTGTCCTATCCCCTACACTTGTTCTTCCTTAACAATGAGTTCCTCTCATCCACAAATAACCAAGTGCACTCATACGCCAGTAAATCAACACTGCAATCATCACCCTCCATCTTGATCATCAGAAGCCCATCCATTGCCTGCATTATCCAAGCTCTTCTGTCTCTACGAAATCCACTCCTCCAATCGAAGGGAGACAGTATTCCGCACATCGCATTTTCTTCATTATTCTCTTTAAGATCCAAGCAGTTTATTCTTTTAATGATCATCTGTGTAAAAAGTCGAAATCTTATCCTTGAAACTTGTAGAACTCTGTCCATTCCTTATGATTCTGCCGTAACTTACTTTCAGTCACCACCGTATCTTATGTCTTGCACTCTACGTAGGTTGCCAAGCTTTCAAGGGGAAACTCGCTAACTTTATCATTGTGTTATTGTGTACAAAAATGTTGTCAAAGTCTAATTTTCTTCATAGGACATATTGAGGGAATGGTATGAATCATAATGATTTGGTTTGTAATGTGCTGCTGACTCGTCCCTCTTGTCTTTTACAGGGAGGAACTGGCCATGAAGATTGGTCTGACTGAAGCCAGAATCCAGGTGGGTGTCTTCTTTGCATTTTCAAATATATATATATATATATATATATATATATATATATATATATATATATATATATATATATAATTTTTTTTTTTTTTTTTTTTTTTTTTTATATATATGTATATATATATATATATATATATATATAAAGGTCTGGTGATTGGGAATGCCAAAAGAGAGACATACATAAGCATACGTGGGTGAGTAGGAAAGATGGTCATCTTGCATTGTTGGATCATGTACTAATTGATAGGCGTGCAAAAGAGAGACTCTTGGGTGTGAAAGTGCCTTGGGAGTCAGCTGGTGGGATGTCTGACCATTACTTGGTTGAGGTGAAGGTTAATATTTGTAAGGGTTTTCTGTGGAGAGGAAACAGTACGAGTGTGAAGGTGCTGAAAGTAACTGAACTTAGGGAAAAGATGTGTGTGTGTGTGTGTGTGTGTGTGTGTGTGTGTGTGTGTGTGTGTGTGTGTGTAAAGAAATGCACAGAGCGATTGGGTTTAGCATAGAAGATGATGAGATTGCACAAAGCAAGGGTAGTGAGTTAGGCATGAGAGGTATTTAGGGAAGTAGCATTGCCATGTTCAAGAGAAGTGTGTGGCATACGGTTGTTGGACGTTGGGCAGGTGAGAAAAGGCAGTGAGTGGCGGGATAACGAAGCCAAGTTGCTGGTGAAAGGGAAAAGGGAAGTGCGCTGGTGGTACATAAAAGGATGAAGTGTAAATGATTGGGAGTTGTACAAGAGAAAGCGACAGGAAGTCATGAGAAAGATGCAGGGGTTGAAGAAGAGAGCAAATGAGAGTTGAGGTGAGCGACTATCAGTAAACTTTAGAGAGAATAAGATGTTATGGAGCAATATGTTCTAGACATCTCCTTGATCATGCAGGAAATAGCAAAATGTATATGTGTGTATATATATATATATATATATATATATATATATATATATATATATATATATATATATATATTATCCCTGGGGATAGGGGAGAAAGAATACTTCCCACGTATTCCCTGCGTGTCGTAGAAGGCGACTAAAAGGGAAGGGAGCGGGGGGCTGGAAATCCTCCCCTCTCGTTTTTTTTTTAATTTTCCAAAAGAAGGAACAGAGAAGGGGGCCAGGTGAGGATATTCCCTCAAAGGCCCAGTCCTCTGTTCTTAACGCTACCTCGCTATCGCGGGAAATGGCGAATAGTATGAAAAAAAAAAAAAAAAAAAAAAATATATATATATATATATATATATATATATATATATATATATATATATATATATATATATATATATATGAAAAAGCGTAGATAAAATGATCTTGAATAATCTACATAAACGAGGAAGAACTGGGCCTCAAATCCATAACACCCTAAATCTGTGGACTGGTAGAGCCATAAAAGTGCGAAACTGCGAAATAATCCGAAGAGATCTTGACAAATTGACGGGTCTTGGCCAGGCATGTGGTAAGTGAAATTCGACTGGACAAATGTAAAAGTTAAGAGACAGTAATACTAACATGACTACCAAATGTTCAAAGGAAACCATTACCCAAAGTAAATGAAGAAAACGTTCTTGGTAGTCGTTATCAGCAACAATGTGAAGTACTCTGAAGGGCGTATAAAAAGTAAGCAATAAAGCGAACATAATGCGGGGTTTTATAGCTAAGAACATCGACCACAAAACACCCAAATATAATTTTCGACTTTTCTTTTTTTTTTTTCAGCGCACAGGGACGACCGCAGTTTTAAAGCGCAGTCCAATTTTGGTTTCCAAAACTACAAGGAAAAAAAAAAAAGAAGAAAAACTTAAAACGAGTTCAAATAACGGTTCCAGTGCTAATTCTAGATGGACAAAGCCAACGTAAAGAAGAAAAGAGACCCAGAGCACTCCAGTAAATCTCTTTTTCTTAGAAAACGGGAACTCTCAGGGTCTTTCAATCTCTGAATAAATCTAACAATGAAAACCTAGGAAGACCCAAAGGCAATAAAGTTACCAACGTAGGAAAAAAAAAAAATCTCTCGTTTAAAACAGTTGAATGCTGATATTGCTTTTAATGAAGAGTTGTGAACGCAAAAGACTTCAAATACTTACGAAAACAGACTTCAAATACTTACAAAAACCTATAACATTCCAAGCTTGTTCTACTAAGGAGTGGTTCCTTGGTTTATAGTTCTTTTCCCCTCCGGTTGTTGTTGTTGTTCCCCGAGAGAGTAGGATGGTGTGGAGTGAGCCGTCTTAACTGTTCTACTCAGGCGCAGAGATATTGGCTATGGAACAGAGGCAGACCATAAAACAGGTTACTTGGTCATAGGCCAACAGGTTCTCTGTTAACTGTTTTCCTCCTATGAACTCTCTCTCTCTCTCTCTCTCTCTCTCTCTCTCTCTCTCTCTCTCTCTCTCTCTCTCTCTCTCTCTCTCTCAATGACACTACGCCTACATCTATCTTTCGCAATGTTTTAATTTCTCGTAACATTCTATCTCCCTTTTATTATGCCAGTTATTCTAAGCTATCACTTATTTTCTTATACTTTTTTCACTAGTTCTTCCTCCTCCTCCGTTGTCCTTTGTCCATCCCTTCAATGTCCTCTCTCTCTCTCTCTCTCTCTCTCTCTCTCTCTCTCTCTCTCTCTCTCTCTCTCTCTCTCCTGTCTCCTCTCTCCTCTCTTATTTTCCCCCCCTCCCTCCCTTCCTCCCTCTCCTTGGGGCATGCCAGGTGACCACACCATCACCCACGTCAACCCCTTTCATTAAATCAATTACCACTTCAATTAAGAGTTTAAGTGTCGTGATAAAGCACCAGTAACAGTTACACGTAGCAGCCACCTGCCTCTGGATGAGTTATGGCATCGTATAAATTTTTATTAGCAGAGTACCCCCTACCACCTCCCCTCTCGTGATTTGTAATGGAGGGAGAAGAAATTATGGAATCCTAGCCAGATCTATATATCTTAGTTTTATAATTTAGATTTTATTCCCTTTTAATATACTGTTGGTGAAATACTTTACACGCCAAACACAGAAGCAATATCTCAAATATGGAAATCATCAGGATATTTTCCTTTGAGTCACCAGTATTCCATTTGACTATTTAGACTTTGGTGTTTGAGTTGCCGTAATCTGCTGTCCGAAAACTGACAGAACTGCTGACGAAAGTATAGCAGTGTGGTGTCCGGGTTGACGGGATTGTCTGTTTAAGTTGCTGTCATCAACTCGACCAAATGGACAGAGAATTTCCTGCTCGAGTTACCGTAATAATGTCATCTAAAGGGACAGAACTTCCTGTGGTGAGTTATTACTGAATGTTACCGTCCGAACTGACTGAATCTTCCGTTTAAGTCATCGGAAGCTGTCAATTGACCTGATGCGACACCCTCTTTTGTTTAGAACAAAAGAGCATCTATCTGCTCATCTCGCTCGACCTATAGTCACAATCGACAGATTCTTCTTGTTCTTCTTCTTTACCCAGACGATGTTTTCCGTGGGAATATTTGCTATTTTGTTGGATTGATATTAACATTATTGATATTTGGGACTAATTTCCACATGTCCCTCGTGTGTGTGTGATTACTGTTTGTGTGCAACAGGAAGAGAGTTTTGCTCTGGTGTATATATGCCAGGTGTGTGTGTGTGTGTGGTGTGTGGGTGTGTGTGTGTGTGTGGGTGTGTGTGTGTGTGTGTGATCGTATCTGTGTTTGTATTTGCATACGTTTGTGTCTTATTGTTTTTCAGAGTGTTGTGTACATTACAAATACTTGCGTTTGTGAAGATGCTCGTCTAAAATTGCTCCATTGTGCAGTACGTGAGGAGCCCCATATCCTTTAGACTGTCTTCACTTTCATGCAACCTTTTAAATTTTTGTGTAGTCAGCATTCAAAGTTTCATCACTCAGTCTATTTACTTCAGTTGCTATACATAGACTGTAATAGTATTAACTTACATCCATTTCTTGTTTAGTTTCATAATAGTACTAACTTACATCCATTTCTTGTTTAGTTTCATAATAGCACTAACTTACATCCATTTCTTGTTTAGTTTCATAATAGCACTAACTTACATCCATTTCTTGTTTAGTTTCATAATAGTACTAACTTATATCCATTTCTTGTTTAGTTTCATAATAGTACTAACTTACATCCATTTCTTGTTTAGTTTCATAATAGTACTAACTTACATCCATTTCTTGTTTAGTTTCATAATAGTACTAACTTACATCCATTTCTTGTTTAGTTTCATAATAGTACTAACTTACATCCATTTCTTGTTTAGTTTCATAATAGTACTAACTTACATCCATTTCTTGTTTAGTTTCATAATAGTACTAACTTACATCCATTTCTTGTTTAGTTTCATAATAGTACTAACTTACATCCATTTCTTGTTTAGTTTCATAATAGTACTAACTTACATCCATTTCTTGTTTAGTTTCATAATAGTACTAACTCACATCCATTTCTTGTTTAGTTTCATAATAGTACTAACTTACATCCATTTCTTGTTTAGTTTCATAACAGTACTAACTTACTTATCCATTTCTTGTTTTGTTTCATAATAGTACTAATCTACATCCATTTCTTGTTTAGTTTCATGTTCTATGGCTGTTCTATCCTCTTATTATATTTCGAAGAAATGTTCACTGTTGCCGTGCGTCACTTATCTAGATTAGAAACGTGGAGGCTGTGATCACGTCTCTCCTCGCTCTTTCCAACGGTGGACCAATTCACAACCTCTGACTTTTCTCTAACTCGGTCTTCTTAAATCTGGTCCCATCCTTCTTGCTATCCTCTGGACCATCTCTCTCTTACTTCTTTATAATTTCTGAAGGCGCGGTGACCAAACTTGAGAAGCACATTCCTTTGTAAAGAATATAAAATAATGAGGAGAATCTAACCTTAAGCTTGTGATTAAATGCGACTCTACTTTGTCTCCATAAAAGTTACAGGGAGAGAGTTATACTCTGGTGTAAATGAATGCATTCTCAGATTCAGTGGGCTCCCTCCCTCCCAGTATTATTGAGCCCATCAGCAGCGTTGTAACTACAAGGGTGAGGGATGATCTCACTCTCATACTAAAGTACCTTGTCACTATCAAGGCACCTTCAGGAATCCAGGACGATGTACTACCTCGCTGATGTGAAGGAAATACATTTCTTTATAATGTTAGCTGTGACAGCACGGGTAGCTGAGTCCCTAACCAAGGCCATCCCATTAAACGTATATATATATATATATATATATATATATATATATATATATATATATATATATATATATATATATATCTACCTTAGCCTGAACGAGATACCCATTTTGTCGACCAGTCCCTGAGGGTAGATGAATAACTGGGTTAACTGTGGACCGATTGCCATAACCAGGATTTGAACCTATGCACTCGACGCTGTATCCTCTCTCATTCCTTGTGGCATAGGTCAATCACTCAGAGGGCATACACATTACAGAATCCTTCAGTAAGTCTGGTAAAGTTGTTCTGTGGCTTGGGAAATAAGTCAAGTTTCTTAAGACTCCGGATGATATACGACCTCATAAAGCCTAAACGCACTGAATTTAACCAGGAGTTATGATAAGGGAAGATGAATTTCAACTTCATTAATCTTAAGTATCCAACGAAAGGACTTCAGTGTATTGTAAGTGATACTTTATGTGTTTTACTTGGCTCATAACGACGTACGTGCGTGTGAGGGCGCCCCCCTCCCCCCCCTCAGAATTGATCACATCCTGGTAGAGCTTGTTAGCAGTATTCTTCGGAATGTAAATACATATAAATTTCCTCATATTTATTCTCTCAAAATGTATGTATTTATTGTCATCTTCTCCTCTTTAACACCAATCTAGGTTTCCACTCATTTTCAGATCGTTGGGTTAAATCATTGCCGAGAACTTACAAGAGCATTGTTCTGGACAGAATATTTCCTCGTTTTGTTAGAAATGAGGAACTTCCTTCTTGTGGAAAAAAGATTGGCCGTCGCTCCTCAAAAGAAAAAAAAAAAAAGGACGAGACACCAGTCTGTCGTTCCCTTCTTATAGGTCACAAGAAAAAGACAAAAGAAGTATATGTCATTTAGACTAAGTTTGCCTTCGAAGGCACCCTCAATAACCAGGGAACTGGTGCTTCAAAAAAGACAATCGAGGATAAGAGGAACAAGTCGACGGAAGAAATGTTTTCAGGTCGTAAGTCCAGTATGCAAAGACACCCAAGTGAACATATGTGGAACGAATATATATGTATGTGAATACAAGAACAGCCAGCCCCCCAAACAAGCGAACGATGGCGACTCCTAGAAGGCAGTCATAGAGTCTAGATTTCTGTCTTTAAAAAGTTGTGTAGGAGAAAACATAAAGCTCAAACTGCTAATAATAGTCCATGGCTTCCTAACCATGTCTAAGTATATAGTTCTCTTGAATGTAAATGAATGTCAATTCAGCCTCTTGTCATACCTGCTGTAGATCCAGAGTTCTCATGGAAACGTCTATGATGGTCCATCACTCTTCGTTCATGCCTATATCCACCGTTTCCGTTGTCAGTGCACTAAATACTCTCCTCACCCATGACTACATCTACAGGCTATCTCAAGCTATACACTACTTTCAAGCTGCTTGGTCTACGCTCCTCACTAGAGTGCACGAGGGTTCATATGCCACCGTCCTTGCCTGACACTCTCTTCTTTAGCATATTACGACACACAGTGGGAAGCCAGTATGATGTAGGGGGATCTGTATCAACATCAGCATGAGATAGGTTTGAATGTGTTTGTTGAGAAACATTAAGTACTGCTGTAACGATTGGCTTTGTTCGAAAAACTTGAGGGATTATGCATCATCGATAGGACTTGTATATATATTCGCATAAGCAGGCAGAATGTTTTCTTTGATATACTGTTTATTAAAGACCAATGCCTACTTAACATTCATTAGCTTTCTGTTCTTGATATTTTTTCAATCTTTCTCACCACAGGTTTTGCTTGATCAGATAAAGTGTAAAATGAATGTCCTTTATTCATTTTCAGTTCTTGAAATACATGAGACGTCGCGGGCACTTGAACACTGCCCATCTTGAGTCATGTTGTCATAAATGATACAGAATAAATGGAAGAACAATACAGGAATCAATCGCATCGTGAAATATTACAGAAGAGAATGCTGGAGACGAAGATGATATATCGATTGTTGGATCGCGTTCCCTTGGAGTTCATGCTCTGTAGTGTGATCGGTAGGGGGTCAGACCCGTTAGGCCAACGGTTTAGAGGGATTTGCCTCAGGTCTCTGCACTTGGAAAAGGCCATTGGAGGTAGAGGAGGGGTCGTTTTGAGGGATGCGGTAGAGAATGATTGTAAACTCTTGGCTATTCCTGTACTTTGATGATTTATGAAGGAATTAGAATCTCTTATGCACATGGCTTCTGTTATTTGTAAGGATAATGTTTCAGTCTTATTACGTCTTCATTAAGATGTTGAACGTGTAATGTTTATGCTATGTTGCTGTTGCAGACGTAGTTTGAGGGCTTCCGTTTTGAAGACGACGGGTCGAATTTACTGATGTAGTGGTCGTACGCATGTTATTCACGTTGTATTGAAGTTTACAACCTTCAAATGGGCAGGAGCAATTGTAAACTACAATGGTACACTGCAGTGGGTTACTGGTCTGTGTGAGGCTGTTTATCATACTGTAGTCAGTAGTTTACTTGTTCTTGTACGGGTAGATTGATAGCTAAAAAGCTGACACCAATCACCAGCTAGATGTTTCACCACATACACAAATGGTTAGCTATTCAGATGACCAGATCATCTGCAGGTCAGTTAACCAGATATATCATTAGTCAGTTTGGGGAGAAGGGATAATTGCCAGCCAGCCAACCAACCAGTCAACCAGCCAGCTAGATAGTTAAACAATTAGACAGGAGGGGAGGCAACTAGCTATATACTTTGCCAGTTAGGATATGTAGCTTCAGCTCATCAACTAGCTACCGGTCACCCAACTAACCAGTAAGCTAGTAATGCCATAGTTATTGTTCATAGACAAAAATATAAAAAAGAAGTGCATTAGATAATTATCAATTTCGTATAAATGAACTTTAAAAGCATTCTAAATGCAGTGCATCGAGTCGCTGCACGAAGTCAATTACACAACAAGAATGCAGATTACCTATTCGTCAGTGGAATATCACATTCATGAACTTTGAATAAAAAGATGAAAAGAAGAAAAAAAAAAAAACAATAACACTCATTCCTTTAAGTACGATCCGTGCTTACTCGCCTCTGCCTTTGTCGACCTTCATTTGCGCTTGCAATCACCTCGGCAAATTATGGCAGAATAATTTTCAGTGATCGATCGGTTACATTGTGGTGGGCGCCTGGTAGCCAGCTGTGGTTGCTAACGTCCACGTCTCCTCCCCAGACTTGTGGTTACCAGTTGCATGTTTGACTCCCTAGCTGCTCCTTGAATGGTCTTCTGGTGATCCCTAGTGTCTGAAACGATTCCTTCAGTTAATGGCTCATTCTTGAGAGGTTTCCTGTTGATGAAGTGCGTCTTCATGGTCCCCAGGTGGTGGAGGGTGGTGGTGTTTGAAAGGTCTGTCTCTAGTTGGTGATTAATACCTAAGGGAATCCTAAGCATGATTGGTGCTTCCTTGATTTCGATTTTGCCGTTAACAGCAGGGAATTCTTCTGCGCAGTCTACTCTCATCCCCATGAGCGATAGCTCAAAAAGTATTATAGGTCAGAGTGTCTACGTTAGACCTTATTGGGCAGATATCTATAAAATATAATTTGTTATACATTTGAATAATTACATTAGCTTGTGGTCTTTCCATATAGTAAAACTCTTTTACCAGAGGCAAAAGGCAGATTCTGTCTTAGAATTTCAGGTATCTCCTCATTCATCAACAGTGTGTTATGCCACTTCTTGTAAGGATTGTTAGAGCCTATCCCTGAAAGGCTCATTTTTTTCTTTACACAATCCAAGACACAGTATTCTAGTGGACATTCGTGTGTCTGGCAACACAATATGCAATTCATACATATTGCAATTCCAAATAAGTTAAAGCGCCATTATTACCCTTGACCTGGCAATGACATCTTTCTCCCAGTTGTATGCTCCACTTAACGTAGTGTTTCATTTTGATGGGAAGAAGATCTGATACTGCCTATTTGCACTCGTCTGTTTCTTCAAACGGATCTACTTATTTCCTTCATGATTTGCGGCTTTTAGACTTCTAAATGGAGGATCCGGTAATGTGTTCAACAGCCTCTTTATCTAAAGAGTCTTCGAGTGTCCCAGTTCATCTCAGTTATGTAAGAGGTCCCAGGTAATAGGTGGTTTGGCCGAGTATACCCATCTGACAACGAGTGACCTACAGTCCAAAGGTAGTTCAGCACAAGTTTCGGTTAGAGTAACATTCAGTACCAAGAGAAATATTAGATATGTTTGAAGTCAAGGATATAGTTTCCTCAGACTATCAGACGTGTCTTCCATGCAAGTCCACGAGCGATGGCTGTAAGGCAAACCCTAAGAGATATCGAATGGCGGAATGTGTACGTCGCTGGGCGCGAACGGGTGGCCAAAGCACTATTCTCAAGTCATTAATAATCACTCGCTTGAAGATGATCACCTGATGACAGGCGACTGTGTTTTCAGTCTTGAGAAGAGGTCCGAGGGAACAGGAACTCCTATTCATTCAAGCGCCGTATATACCCATATAGAAACCAGTGCACCACTGGTTCGTATGAGGGCTCGACCAATCTCAGTCTGTTTCTAAACGCACTTCTTTTAAGAATTATTTGCAGTTGTCTTAAGAAGTATTTACGTTGGAAATTGTTTTAAAGATCTACAAGATTAGACATTTTTTTTTAGTGCATATTCATTTTCTTCTATATGTTTTCTCAAGACTTTAGGTTAATCTTACTCTTTTTTTGTACTTCTACAAAGTTTATAGGACCATCGTAGATATCTTAGGAAGTTTATAGTGTGAAAGGAACTAATTATGACTCGTTTTTGGAAAACAAATAGCAGGGTTTATGAACTGCCTCATTGGATCTACACATCCTTTGCTAATTTAATGATTCTAGCTACTTTTACCATTGAATTTGATATATATATATATATATATATATATATCTATATATATATATATATATATATATATATATATATATATATATATATATTAGGAGACAGCGACTAAGCAAAATGAATATATAATATATATATATATATATATATATATATATATATATATATATATATTGGAAGGAATGCGCGGAACACAGAGGATATCGACGTTATCAACAGTTTTCGATACACCGCCGTTAATAACAGGAATTTGGCTGCCGTGATGAAGCATAAGCATGAGAGTGGGTTAATAAGCAGGTGTCAGGCTACCGGGAGGTGAGGTGAAGCCACTAGGCTGCCTCGTCGTCTGGCTCCTCCTCCTCCTCCAGCAGACTTGATGGATAGCCACAGCTGAGTCATCTGAGCGAAAACGGGTCGGGCATGAAAAAAAAAAGAGAAGGAAAAAGAAGTGTTAGCGTGACCTCGTATATGACCTGTGGCTTCCCTCTTCCCCTACCACCTCACTCTTCGTCGTATCATTACTGTTTGTCATTTGGCGTAATATCTACTGATGAACCTCGGGAAACTGGTTCATTTAGGAGGTGGAGGAAGAACAAAGGGGGAGAGAAGGGGGGAAGACAATTACTCCAGTTACCTATGCCATTATCTCCTTTGGATCAGCGTCTTCGGGAAAGGTCTGTACCCTCCGTCTCATAAAAAGTGAGATGGGATTAATTTTGAGAGACCTTTTATCATATTACCGAGACGGTTATTACGCTTTATTATGGACTCAGATCCCACTCCTGTTTCACGTCTTGGAGGCGAAGCCATTCATGATGATAACCGTGATGCAACGTAAAGTCCTGATGATACGGAGGCTCCAACTTTATAAAAGCCATGACGCCTCATTATCTCTTCAGCGCATTCACATTACGCAGATAGTTTTATTAGCTCAAATAACCGGTGAATCACCTCCGTTCAACCCACAGTCAAAACAGGTGGGGTGAATCACGGCTGCGGGGGGGGGGGGGGGTTCCTGTCTTCTGTTGCTGTTGTTGTTGCTTTTGGGCTCATCGAGGTGACGGTGAGGTTTGCGCAGGGGGGGTGGGGGGGAAACTGCGCGAAAATTGAGCTATTTACTTCATTATAAAAGGCATTTACTGCACAGGGTTGGCTCCTCGAGAAATTTCAGTTGTCTCATTTATCTCCAAATTACATGAAAATGATCCGAATCATCTTGGGTTTGTAATGATTTGAAAGGCTCTTACACTAAGATTATCGGTCGAAAAATGTGGAGCCCAGAACTTTATTTGCCATCTTGCCGGAAGAGGGTGAAACTCTGTGCCCCCCGTTAATGGAGCTCCACTTCCGTTAGCTTATTTAGCAACCTATGGCGTGTATGGTATGTCATGCGCTGCTGCCTAATGATGATCTTGCACTAGACAGTCATTAAAACCAAGCGAAATTTGACGTACTAATTCAGATATCTTTTTATCCACTGTTTCCTCGACGAATCTCGAAGGTTTAGGGGAAAAAAAAAGGAAAATAACTTTCTGCGATGTAAAAGGAAAAAGGAAGATTTTATGAGAAAGCCTGTTTTATTGACGTGGTCAGGTGTGGTGTTTGCTGCGAATATAGGTGACTGAAATAAGCATTTTACCGCTAGTTTTTTACGATGATGTGGTTTCCATTGGAGGGATAAGTGTTCGTGCATAGACATGATTGGCCGAGCACGTTCAGGTGGGATTTTATTGGAAGCGTTTTCGTTTCGTTATGCGGATCATGAATGTTTGTGGTGACTAGCTGAGGTGATTGCTCTCGGTGCTCCTTTTTTTTTTTTTGCTCTCACAGCCCAACAATATATATACACTTATTCTTTGTTTCCTGCGTTATCGAGAGGCGCCAGGAACAGACGAAGAAAAAAGGACACGCTCGCTCACAATCATTCCATAATTGTTATGTGTAATGCATCGGAACCACAGTTCCCTGTCTACAATAGGCCCATAGACTTTCCGTGGTTTACTTCGGCCACTTCACATGCCCGGGTTCTGTCCATTGATAGCACGTCGACCCCTGTATATCACATGGTTCCAGAATGTAGTGTTAGTATTATCTGTGATTATTCTAAGATCAATAAGTAGACGATAGTAATTTCTTGTTCATACTATTTCAAGTGTTTCTAGAATATTCTTATTAAAGTTTTACTGCACACTTACATATATCGACCTCCCGTGTCAACACGCCCTAATCAGTACTTCTTCTTATGGCAGGTGTGGTTCCAGAACCGACGGGCCAAGTGGAGGAAACAGGAGAAGGTCGGTCCATCATCACATCCGTACGGAGCCTTCCCTCCGTCAGCGCCTCTGCCACTCCAGAACCCCGCCCTGCCACCCACCATCTCCAGTCCCTTCGCCGGTCTCGGCTACCTCAGGAAGCCTCCCGCTTTCGACTCGCCGCCAATTTTACCTCCTTCGGCGTCCAGACTGCCCTCTTCCTACCTGCAGGCGGCAGCGGCACAGCTCCTACCTGGAGCCGGTTACCTGGCAGGAATGTCTGGACTGCGGGACTTGCACCAGTACCGCGCTGGCCTCTTACCCCAGCATCACTACCCACCCTCCTTCACGCACCTCCTGGCTGGTCTCTCGTCCAGACCCAAGCTACCGGAGTCAGACTACGCAGCCCTGTTGGCCTCCGTGCCAGCACTGCAGCCGCCTCTAGTGGCCCCGCCACCTCCCGTCACGCCCCCGGAACCCCCTCGGGTGAGTGGCAACACGCGGGGGCGCTCCTCGCCTTCGCCCGTCCCCACAAGTGGGGTCGATCAAGACCGTCGGGCGTCGTCCATCGCTGAGCTGCGACTGAGAGCTCGCGAGCATGAACTTCGCCTCGAAATGCAGCGAAAACACGGCGATGTGGTCACCTGAATCCGGCGATTGTCATACCTCACATGCCATGCCCACGCCCGTCCTGGCGCTGCAGAAGCGAAATAATCACAGTGACAAAGGAGAGGGAGGAGGAGGAGGAGGAGGGGAAATAATGCAATAAGTTATGCGACAGTGGTTCGAGCTTGCACAGGAACAATGCATTAGTACTGTAGCGCATTGTGAGGCAGTGGTTAGCCAGGTAACGATAGAACGATGAGTGTTAACGGTGGGGGTTTGGTTGTTGAGCCAGTAGGGTTAGGGTGCCTGCTGCCAGGAGACCCTGCATCTACTCTCATCGTTATTTTTCTGTAACGCTCTAGCCCGTCACTTAAGGTGCTTCTTGTGAATTCTTCGCATTGCAATATTTGTTTTATATTCACCCTTGTCGTAACTGACTCCGTCCGTAAACCGTGCTAACAATACTAATGTAGTGTATGTACCTTGTAAGTACCTCAACCATAGTGTAAGTCTGTTAACTAAGTGTCGATGATGGTGTCGAAGCAACGAACTGGGGCGTCTCTAGACCACTCACCCGTCCCAGTGGTGCGCATGTATCATAGTGTACTGTGTTCTTATTTCAATACAGTTTTACAGTATGATGTGGTGTTTCACTCCTTCCTCTTGCCTGATAACGTACCATTAAGAGAAAGGGTCGGTCGGTGTAGAGCTGTACAGCAGTTGTTTAGCGACCAGACCCTTTCTATATAAACTCAATACTAAGGGAAGACAGCATTCTGGACTAGGAGGAAATTTTATAACACGACATGCAATTCACACACACACAACTTCAAGCGCAGAGTGGATCACAAACAGTAAGAAAAAAAAACATTCTTGAAATACAAATCCTTAAAACTGAAATTTCACAGCACTTACTTCAACTACTTCCACCTGTCCTCCTAGATACTCTCCAATGGCAGAACGTGACAAAATGCACGTAATCTACCTATGTGGAGATTTCAATAACCGCCATCCTGCAGGAATTAACATCACACACAACATTTTCCCGAGGCAAACTAGTATAGATTAACTGCACCCATTCAGCATCCTCAAGCAACGCAGCCCATCCAATATGACTCCAATTCCGCCATCTCCAGCAGCCATGAACTTATGCAAACAAGCATCGGAGTATATCAGATCAAATCTCTTTCTATTCCTTTAGCCATTCTGATAACTTTACACATAAGCCATCCAAGCCACATAGCCAGCAAATGAACGTACACAAACTACCGGAAAGCAGATTGATCATTGTTCGCATAGCACATGAAATCCACGCTGCAAGACCTCACTGCAGGTGTATACCCATCTGTGTATCATGATCTGTCACAGTACATCATCATCATCAAGCCAGCAAAAAAATCATATACCACAAGGATATAAATATATATATATATATATATATATATATATATATATATATATATATATATATATATATACCAAACCTCTCTCTATGAGTTGTATACCTCATAAAACTGAGAAACCACCACAGACGAAACCACACACCATCTCAACTGAAACCACAGAACGAATCCAAACGCTACACAAGGCCATCATTAACATAATCACTGAGAGACAAATTGTAAACTGGGATTCCTGCCTCAGCACAATGAACCACTAAACCAACAGCAACCAACTCTGGCGCTTATAAACGAAGATTATCACCTTCTGCATCAACTTCAGCTCTTACATATGAAGCTCCTCTATTCCAGTCTAAAGACGTCCCTTCTCCCAAGGAAAATACAATCATTCCCCTGCAGCATTACTCAAAAATCAGCCACAACTCCACCACACTCTTTAACAGGAAGGTCATAAAAAACCTCCACAAGATCAATCCAGAAACAACTGCTGACCCACCCACCCTTTCTTCTCATCGACAAAAACACCAGAATTAAGACCTTAAGTTACTCTCCTGCAACAAGCCCTGTCAGTGTGTCAGACTTTCACATCAAACGCTTCAGCCCAGGTGAAATCCAGGTGCACCTTCACCCGCTCCTGGCTACGCAACAAGAACACTAACATATGGTCACTTTCCGATATAGATGCCATTCCTTAAACCTTAAACCACCCAACGCTTCCTGTTCTTCTTACTGCGCTATATCACTCTCGTCTTCGACATCCATACTCTTCGAAGAAATGATTCACAGCAGAATTAAACATGCCTCACTCTCACCTACACAACACGTCCATAAACCACCCAGTCACTCCACTACCACATTACTCACAGACCTTACGCGACATATCGTACACTGTTTCAACCAACCACAAATTCCCCTCCCATAGAGTTTCGTTGGCTACAGAGACATCAACAAAGCATTTGGCATTGTCCCTCAGCACATCATCATACAAAGTATCTTGACACCACCCTCCACATGTGATAATTAGTTGTTAGCCAACTTCATAGTCAGCAGTAAAGCCAGTCACTCACAAAGTCCTCTCTTCTAAAATCCTTAAGCTCTACAACAGAGTTGCCAAAGAGCAACCCACAGCACTGATATACAGACTGCAGAAGTTGTCACCCACCCCCGTGGAAGTTATCACCCACGTATGGAAGTTGTCACCCACGTGTGGAAGTTATCACCCACCTGCAGAAGTTATCACCCACGTATGGAAGTTGTCACCCACGTGTGGAAGTTATCACCCACGTATGGAAGTTGTCACCCACGTGTGGAAGTTATCACCCACGTATGGAAGTTGTCACCCACGTGTGGAAGTTATCACCCACCTGCAGAAGTTGTCACCCACGTGTGGAAGTTATCACCCACGTATGGAAGTTGTCACCCACGTGTGGAAGTTATCACCCACCTGCAGAAGTTGTCACCCACGTGTGGAAGTTATCACCCACGTATGGAAGTTGTCACCCACGTGTGGAAGTTATCACCCACGTATGGAAGTTGTCACCCACCCCCGTGGAAGTTATCACCCACGTATGGAAGTTGTCACCCACGTGTGGAAGTTATCACCCACGTATGGAAGTTGTCACCCACCACCCACCCGTGGAAATTATCACCCACTCGTGTGAATCATCACCCACCTGTGGAAGTTATCACCCACCCGTGGAAATTATCACCCACTCGTGTGAATCATCACCCACCTGTGGAAGTGATCACCCACGTATGGAAGTTGTCACCCACGTGTGGAAGTTATCACCCACGTATGGAAGTTGTCACCCACCCCCGTGGAAGTTATCACCCACGTATGGAAGTTGTCACCCACGTGTGGAAGTTATCACCCACGTATGGAAGTTGTCACCCACGTGTGGAAGTTATCACCCACGTATGGAAGTTGTCACCCACGTGTGGAAGTTATCACCCACGTATGGAAGTTGTCACCCACGTGTGGAAGTTATCACCCACGTATGGAAGTTGTCACCCACGTGTGGAAGTTATCACCCACGTATGGAAGTTGTCACCCACGTGTGGAAGTTATCACCCACGTATGGAAGTTGTCACCCACCCCCGTGGAAGTTATCACCCACGTATGGAAGTTGTCACCCACGTGTGGAAGTTATCACCCACGTATGGAAGTTGTCACCCACGTGTGGAAGTTATCACCCACGTATGGAAGTTGTCACCCACGTGTGGAAGTTATCACCCACGTATGGAAGTTGTCACCCACGTGTGGAAGTTATCACCCACGTATGGAAGTTGTCACCCACGTGTGGAAGTTATCACCCACGTATGGAAGTTGTCACCCACCCCTAGGAAGTTATCACCCACGTATGGAAGTTGTCACCCACGTGTGGAAGTTATCACCCACGTATGGAAGTTGTCACCCACGTGTGGAAGTTATCACCCACGTATGGAAGTTGTCACCCACGTGTGGAAGTTATCACCCACGTATGGAAGTTGTCACCCACCCCTAGGAAGTTATCACCCACGTATGGAAGTTGTCACCCACGTGTGGAAGTTGTCACCCACGTGTGGAAGTTATCACCCACCTGCAGAAGTTGTCACCCACGTGTGGAAGTTGTCACCCACGTGTGGAAGTTATCACCCACGTATGGAAGTTGTCACCCACGTGTGGAAGTTATCACCCACGTATGGAAGTTGTCACCCACGTGTGGAAGTTATCACCCACGTATGGAAGTTGTCACCCACGTGTGGAAGTTATCACCCACCTGCAGAAGTTGTCACCCACGTGTGGAAGTTATCACCCACGTATGGAAGTTGTCACCCACGTGTGGAAGTTATCACCCACGTATGGAAGTTGTCACCCACCCCCGTGGAAGTTATCACCCACCTGCAGAAGTTGTCACCCACCCCCGTGGAAGTTATCACCCACACGTGGAAATTATCACCCACTCGTGTGAATCATCACCCACCTGTGGAAGTGATCACCCACGTATGGAAGTTGTCACCCACGTGTGGAAGTTATCACCCACGTATGGAAGTTGTCACCCACGTGTGGAAGTTATCACCCACCTGCAGAAGTTATCACCCACGTATGGAAGTTGTCACCCACGTGTGGAAGTTATCACCCACGTATGGAAGTTGTCACCCACCCCTAGGAAGTTATCACCCACGTGTGGAAGTTGTCACCCACCTGCAGAAGTTATCACCCACGTATGGAAGTTGTCACCCACCCCCGTGGAAGTTATCACCCACGTATGGAAGTTGTCACCCACCCCCGTGGAAGTTATCACCCACACGTGGAAGTTATCACCCACTCGTGTGAATCATCACCCACCTGTGGAAGTTATCACCCACGTATGGAAGTTGTCACCCACGTGTGGAAGTTATCACCCACGTATGGAAGTTGTCACCCACCCCCGTGGAAGTTATCACCCACGTATGGAAGTTGTCACCCACGTGTGGAAGTTATCACCCACGTATGGAAGTTGTCACCCACCCCTAGGAAGTTATCACCCACCTGCAGAAGTTATCACCCACGTATGGAAGTTGTCACCCACCCCTAGGAAGTTATCACCCACCTGCAGAAGTTATCACCCACGTATGGAAGTTGTCACCCACCCCTAGGAAGTTATCACCCACACGTGGAAATTATCACCCACTCGTGTGAATCATCACCCACCTGTGGAAGTTATCACCCACCTGCAGAAGTTGTCACCCACCCCCGTGGAAGTTATCACCCACCTGCAGAAGTTGTCACCCACGTGTGGAAGTTATCACCCACACGTGGAAATTATCACCCACTCGTGTGAATCATCACCCACCTGTGGAAGTTATCACCCACCTGCAGAAGTTATCACCCACGTATGGAAGTTGTCACCCACCCCTAGGAAGTTATCACCCACCTGCAGAAGTTATCACCCACACGTGGAAATTATCACCCACTCGTGTGAATCATCACCCACCTGTGGAAGTTATCACCCACGTATGGAAGTTGTCACCCACGTGTGGAAGTTATCACCCACACGTGGAAATTATCACCCACTCGTGTGAATCATCACCCACCTGTGGAAGTTATCACCCACGTATGGAAGTTGTCACCCACGTGTGGAAGTTATCACCCACACGTGGAAATTATCACCCACTCGTGTGAATCATCACCCACCTGTGGAAGTTATCACCCACGTATGGAAGTTGTCACCCACGTGTGGAAGTTATCACCCACCTGCAGAAGTTGTCACCCACGTGTGGAAGTTATCACCCACCTGCAGAAGTTGTCACCCACGTGTGGAAGTTATCACCCACCTGCAGAAGTTATCACCCACGTATGGAAGTTGTCACCCACGTGTGGAAGTTATCACCCACGTATGGAAGTTGTCACCCACGTGTGGAAGTTATCACCCACGTATGGAAGTTGTCACCCACGTGTGGAAGTTATCACCCACGTATGGAAGTTGTCACCCACGTGTGGAAGTTATCACCCACGTATGGAAGTTGTCACCCACGTGTGGAAGTTATCACCCACGTATGGAAGTTGTCACCCACGTGTGGAAGTTATCACCCACGTATGGAAGTTGTCACCCACGTGTGGAAGTTATCACCCACACGTGGAAATTATCACCCACTCGTGTGAATCATCACCCACCTGTGGAAGTTATCACCATATATATATATATATATATATATATATATATATATATATATATATATATATATATATATATATATATATAAATAAAAGGCTCGTATATATATATATATATATATATATATATATATATATATATATATATATATATATATATATATATGTAAGCCGAGCTAACACGAAAGAGGAGTTGGTGGAAGCGGGGGCAAGTTGTGTGATGAACTAGAGCGTGGTAAGAGAAAGACGAAGGTGGAGGAGGATAATGAGCCAGTATAATGAGTGAATGTTGGGAACAGAGGAAACGGAAGATGAGCATAGTGGCAACGAAGAGAGAATTATCATTTTCAGTATGTACCGACATGGCCGAGGCAATATGCCTCAGTCAAGGCCATCTCGTGGGAAAGAATAAAGAAAAAGAAGAAAGTAGAAATTGATATGGGGTCGGCAATATGGGGATGTCAAGTGTCTGTAGACCCTGACTTTTAATGGAAGAAAAGGTTATATGACGAAGGACAAAAAGAAGGAAAACGAATTCCACAGTTTAGCTGTTCGAGGGAAGGAGGAGGTATACTAACAGCCAATAACAACAGCGTGAGTCACTGAATGACACAATAACACCAACCAATAGGGTTAGAGGACCCGTAGAAATGGCGAAATGTCAGTAGAGCAATTGCTCTTCTGTGAAAACCAGATCCAGAGTGTGTGTGTGTGTGTGTGTGGGGCGGGGTATGTGTGTGTGTGTGTGTGTGTGGTGACAGCCAGCAGTGTAAGTAGCTCGGTTGATGATGACTCGTTCTAGATTGCTGAGAGCGGAAAATACCTATGCTTCACCCGGTATCCCCCCTCCTCCGTCGCCCGCCCCGAGTGTCTTGACAATGACGCTACCATTCGTTCCAGTGTCATCAGTGTCGTATGCTATTCGTCACCTCCCCCCACACACACACAGAGGGAGTTATGACCTTCATAAACTCGACCATCATAACAGCCACTACCACCAGTATGATACACACCGCCACCACCACTACTATGATGCCCACTGCTACCACCACTTCCACCACTATGATGCCCACTGCTACCACTACTTCCACCACTATGATGCCCACTGCTACCACCACTTCCACTACTATGATGCCCACTGCTACCACCACTTCCACCACTATGATGCCCACTGCTACCACTACTTCCACCACTATGATGCCCACTGCTACCACCACTTCCACCACTATGATGCCCACTGCTACCACTACTTCCACCACTATGATGCCCACTGCTGCCGCCGCCACTACCACCTTCTGTTAACATCGTTAACATCAACATCATCCAAACTATAATTACCATCAGTGCCACCGCCACCTTCTACATCATCAGGATCGGTGAAGCAGCTTTCACCGCCACAACTAACACTACCATCAACATCAAAAAAAAGGTAATGAATCACTGGCTGGTAATTATCGTCCAATTATCGTTCTTGTCTGACAAATCTACTCGATTTCTTTCATATTCTCAACTTGCATGATGAAAGTACAGCAGTTGATGTCATCTACTTCGATTTTCAAAAAAAGATATTCGATATAGTTCCATATCAAAGGCTACAAACAAAAGTTAAGTCACATGGTGTGGATGGGGTTGTAATTCGATGGTTAGGAAATTGGCTGACCGGCCGTAGACAAAGAGGAGTAATTAAAGGTCAAACTTCTGGATGGTTAGACGTAACAAGTGGTGTGCCACAGGGATCAGTCCAAGGGCCGTTTCTCTATCTCTTATATATCATTGACTGCATTGTAAAACATCATAATTCGAGGACGATACTAAGTTTGGAAATATGTCTACAAACTTGAGAAGCATATTCTAACCTCGGGCTAAAACATGCCGTAAATAACTTGTCAAACATCTCCCTTTTCAATGCATTCATGAACAGTTCTAATATTTGGCGACAGGTTAGGTAACCCAAAGTCCCGCTCACAGAGAGACTCATTTGACCTGTTACATTTCATAAACTGTATTCATTTCATCTCGAGGGTTTCTTTCAGTGTGTCACATCTTCCTTATTCTACATGTACTTGCGTTGAACTCTATGAACCATATCCCAAACACCAAGGAGCTTATCTAAGTCCCTTTGTAGGTTCATACTTTCCTCCGCAATCTTTACATGTCTCTTGACTAAATCATCCCCTGCAAACCTTCTATAATATGATATCTAATCCAAATACGTTAGTGACATGGAGCCTTAGAACAATTACCCGGAACCCCAATCCATTTCGAATGATACTACTTTGACATGCGTCCTCTATTGTCTCCAATTAAGATAATATTCTATCCATCGAAGGTGCTTCCCTCTTACGCCTGATCGAAGAATCAGGTCATCTATCCTCCTCCTATGGAGTATACTGTCATATACCATTTGACAGCCCCCAAAAAATCACACAATCCACCCATCCATCTGTTTTGCCTGAAACAGAAAAAAAACTGTCACAGAATTCTAAAAGATTTTGATATTTACAGCCTCCTCTCTCTGAACTAGCTTTGTATCTCGCATGCTTTAGTTTCTCTATTGCAGTTAATCATCCAATTCCTTTCAGTAACATTTCCACTGTTTTACAGACTGAACACGTCAAAGATACTTCCATCTGTACTTCAGCGTCTTATCCAATTTTTCCCATTTCGAAGATAGACACCAACACTTCCTCTCTCCTACTCCCTTAGTATTATATCCTATTTCGTCGATTTTTTGAACAATTCCATGTGGCCTGCTAAGCATTTCTGTACACTCTCAACAGACATGAAGTGACTTATGCAAGATCATGAGCCTTACACGGATCATGACCCCGTTGATAATCTGCTTTTGTCGCTCCTGATGATTTCATTACCCTCCAGGTGGTGGTCCTCCTCCTCGCCAATCCATCTCGCTGGTACTGGGGTTATGGTGTCCACCAGCGTGAACACACTATCGTATGTATCATTCATTTTTTTCCCATCGTCTTCAACAGCTCTTCTCTCTGAATCTCTCTTTTTTCTGCCCTTCCCTCCTTACCATGCAGTTATTATTCCTCGTTCCCTTATATATACTGTATCCCTCAAATGTGACCGGACTGTGCCTACTCGAAGTTACAACGGGAGTGAACACTCACCTTCAGTATGGCTATATCGCTGGGAGTACAGTGTCGTCAAAGAACGTCTCACAACAAAGGAGTCTAACATTTACATGCTACTGAAAGTAGTGCAACCTCGGTTCACAGAAGTCTTCAGAAAGAACTCCAGGGTAATAAAGACCGGGGTAACACCAAGATTCCATCAAAGAAATTGGTCGTTGAGTAAATATAAAAGAAATGCTGGCTGACATTCGCCCCAACTATATTTCCTCCTTCATATACCCAAAGTTTCTTTTGATTTTTAACATCTTTTATCATCTTTCTTCAAATTCTATCCCTCATTCCCCCTCACCCTCGACACAATTGGTGTCCTAGGTACTATCTCCTACATAGTCTTCACCAAACCTTCCATATCAAATGTTGTATATTTTAGCTCAAGGTGGATTCCATTGCCGAGGTTAATTCCTCAGAAAATTTCCTCAACCCTGTGCAATGGTTTCCACGACTGCTGCTCCTCCTCCTCTGTGTGATCTTGCTTTTAGGTTCTTTTTCTCCTCCTCCTCTGTGTGATCTTGCTTTTAGGTTCTTTTTTAACCACGTGGTCATATCCTAGCACAACATGATCACTCTTTTTTTTTTTTCCCTCCCCTCTCCCCCTCCAAGTAGCGAATTACATATGATATTTTCGGTGTCCATGATAAAAATCATATTTGTAGATAAGATCGAGTAATGACGGTGTATTAGGACCACTGTTTCCAAGTGTGCTTATTCACGTGCTCTCCACGACTCCTTATCTCCACGAGGATCTCCACCAGGATTCTCCTGGTCTCTTCCTTTATAATAGAAATTGCCATCATTACAGCTTTACCATCTCTGAGAAGTTTCGTGTCTCGCTGCTCCTTGAGCCGTCCTGAACATACCTTCTTTGTTTACGCCGGGGATTCGTTCGGCTCGATCATAAAGATCTGAAGGATTGAAAATCTTCAGCATTATGATACGAGTCTTTCCCATAGTTCCTCTATTCACAGTGGGCTTTAAGCTGTCTTTTATCAAAAGGGTTTATTCCCTCCCGCTTTTAGATTCTCTCTATTCCCTCCTTGATGCCACACATGCCTTCAGAAAGATTAAGGTCAGATGTTATCTTACTTAGCAAAAGTTTTGCTTCCACGTCTCTATTGATATCTGGATAACACTAATGTGTTCCTAAACTCCAGCTCTTACCCATCCGTGTTCATACACATTACCTCCAGTTGCCCTTTCTGTTGGTGATGGGGTTTGTCTGCTCTTTAACCTTTTCTGATTCCCACAATTTTGATGTCCCGCCCTCCCGTTTGTGTGTGTGTGTGTGTGTGTGTGTGTGTACATTTCATGATTTGTCTAACGTTTGCTTCTTTCCTTACTCATCTAAGATTTGGCATTCTGAATTCCAATCTATCCAGTGTATCCCGCCTCATCATAACAGCTATACGTTTCATTTAGTGTATGGCCTCGGTGACAACTTCTGTCTCTAGTGCCTCGAGCCTGTCAAGGATATGAATGCAACACAGAAATGCTAAAACGCATGCAAATGAGGAAGAGGTGTTGTTGTTATGTAGACTGTACTGCATTCAAGTCTAGCCATACACAATTCATTTTACTTCACATCTCGTATCATTAGCATGTTTAGATAAACTTGTGGCCATAGATGTCTGTGTTTGTAATAATATTGAACGTCGGGCAAAGAAAAGGATGATCCTGTCTTCACAAATCTTTGTCATACGGACTTTTCTCTCATTATGAATCATATGGTTTACCCAACAGCTCGTTACCAGTCATGTGGTTTACCTAACAGCGATGATCAGGCAACCACTTCTCTCGTTATGGGGTATATGGTCTACCTACCAGCTATGACCTCTCAGTGCTTTCTCTCATTATAAGTAACGTGAAGTACCTGACATCTATAATCAGCCAATCCTTTCTCTCATTGTGAATCATATAGTTTACCTGAAAACTATGTATGAGCTGTACCTTCTTGAATAGCAGGGCCTCCCTCCACCTCCTCAGAAACTAGATCACTTATTTCTCTTATGAACTCCCAATCCTTTGTCTCATTATGAATCATATAGTTTATCTAACAGTTATGACCTGCAACCTTTTTTGAACAGCAGTGCTCGTGCAGAAACAAACGGTTAAAGATGAGGTATATCTTTTTAACGTTTTGACCCTCACAAATGTCCTCCAGGATCAGTAGACAAAGGAGGATGCAAGACTGTGTATGGAAGGAAGCATTGATCACTTGACTGGACCCTTCGGTGTATTGATCTCCGATTGGTCTGTCTGGTTCACTAGCTTCGATCCTTTTCGTCCACTCATTCGCTGTTATATCTTTGCCACGAAACCTGACCAGTTGATCAAAACTAGGTCGCATGTTACCGGAAATTTCCATTCTAAAGTGGGCGATTATCTGTGGCGTTCATTCATAAGTTTTATCCTCCCCATCGCGTTATAATATTTCACATCGCTGTAATTCAGCAAGCGTCTATACTCAACAAACATGCGCCATGAGAGTAATGATACCTGATCCCTCAAGTTAGAGAGAGAGAGTCGTAAAACATAAGGTTGAATCTATATAAAGAAGACAATCGAGGCAATAAAACAAATGCCCAATTAAAAAAAAGTGACATAGAGGTTCCTACGTTCGTAAAATACGCCTCTTGAAGACTATGACTGGAAAATCTAAAAACCTTATACACCAATCAAAATTAAGCGTTACAAAAAAAAAAGATAAACACTGGTCCTGTCTACCATCCCCTTTGTCACCTGGACTGAGTAACACGAAAGACTAAATCGTGTAGCGTAAGAAAAAAAAAACCTTAACTGGACGAAGATCTTGATAAGGCTTAATAGGATGGACATTTTTATCAAGCTATTAAGTCGAAAATACTCATTGTCAGTATGAGGTCCTGCTGAGCCGCAGCACGTGATGCCAGCGTGAGGAAAGCAGAGGTTATGGTGTCTTGATGAAAGCAAGTAGACGATTAAGCTACCTTCTTACTGGAGTAAAACTGTACAATGAACGGTTAGCTTTACCGTCTTGCAGGAACTGTTGCATGGTGGCCGTGACGGTGATGTTGCATGCTGCAGTAATGCTGTATATGCTGCATGGTGCAGTGAGCTTAGTGGAACTTTTTCTTGCATGGTGCCTTAAAGATGGAACTGCTCCTTACTGCAGTGAGCACAGAACAGTTGCATGGTACGATGATGATGATGATGAAACTATATCGTGCTGTACCGCCAACGTAATTTCCCTTGGCGGAGTGACGATGGACCTGTTGCGTGGTAAAGTGATGAATACACTTTCCTACGTTCCAGATATGATAGACCTTTTGCACGACGCAGCGATGATTGGGGCCTGTTACAATGAGGCACTGATGATGGGGCTGTTGCAATGGCACAGTGATGATGGAACATTGCAGGAAACACCTGTGGTGGAACTGCTGTACATTTATGTGATGATAGAACCCCAAAAAAAAAGAACAGATAGCGAGATTCTTGCATGGTGCAGTGACAATAGCAGTGCTCATGTGTAGGAGGCAATAACAAGACGGTATTAAGGCTCTTTAAAGATAACGCTTGCGATTCTAATACTGCCCAAGTTTATTGCTCTCTGAACATGACAATAATATCAGCATTATTTCTAGCTGACAAGATGTGTCCCACCCTGTAGTGATCAGTGATTCTACAGACACACATCATAGGGCAGGATACAGGATAGACTGAGCTATTGATCTTAGGTATATGACGAGTGGTGCGATGGCAAGAGAACTTCACTGACAAGTCTGGTATGTGAACTAGACCCACCCAGCCCGAGGTATTGACTGGCACCGACCACGTCTTGCGCACAAGTAGCGGTGAGCACGGTAGAGCACCTCATACAATAAACAACGTACCGCTGCAGTACAACACAAAGGTGTAGCGACTCTGATAATACACGAATGAAAAACAACTCATTGCAGCATGATGTGAAAAAAGCAGCGACTAGCTGCACTACGACAGTGAACCTTGCAATACGACACTAAAGATCAGCGACCCAACTCATCATGGTGCGAAAGAGAAGCACCGAGCCGATTTCGTCTTGTGACAACAGTGACAATTGTTTTTACGTCAGA